>NC_055998.1:130853187-131158610 GCF_018446385.1 Zingiber officinale
ATCTCAAAGTCAAACTCAGTGGTCGTCCTCTCCTACGTCTGCGCCGCCAGCCCAAAAACGATGCCACCACCATCTCCAGAGAAGGAAGCACCATCATCCAAGGAGAGTCTGTCACCACCTTCTCAACGCCGGTACCATCAACTAGAGCATCTCCTTCGCTCTGCTGTTCACGCTGCACACAACCACAAATTTATTTGCTCCTAATCTCCCATCTCTCTTCCATCCTTCACCATAGATAAGTTCTCATTACACAACTCATTATTTTTATAATGTCAGAATTTTCTTCTCCATCATCCACCACAGAAATAAATTTTACAATACAACTCTCTTCTTTACCCCTAAATGTCATATCCTATTTATCCATCAAACTTAACAATGATAAAATATGTTTTGGAAGATGTAATTTATTTCGCTACTTTGTGTTCATGATTTACTCGGAATTGTTGATGGTACCTCTCTTAAACCACAAGAAGATGACTCAAATTATGTTATATGGAGTAAGAAGGATCAACTAATTATGCATGGTTAATTTCAACGATTAGTGAGCCTATACTTCCTATAATTATAGGGCTTGTTAGTTCTCATCAAATATGGGAAGATTTTGCTCGAACCTTTGCTTCACACTCTCAAGCACGTGTTCTTCAACTTCGCATGTAATTTACAATTAGTGCAACGAGGAGACAAGTCCATCAATGAATATATGTAATCAATCAAGACCCTTGTTAATAATTTAGTTATGATTGGTCATCCAATTTCAAATCCAGATTTACTAAGGGGTGTTTGGTTGATGGATTTGGGAATAAAGGAATGGAGTGATAGTACAAGATAGTGTTTGGATTGTGGATTTGGGAATGATATTTTGGGAATGATTACTAGATTTATGGGAATCAACCAAACCCATATAACTTGATGAGTTTCATTTTCATTTCTATTCCCATTCCACCCTACTATCAAACTCATACTCATAGTCATTCCCATCATTTAACCAAACGCCCCCTAATACTTGTTCCTGCAGAATTTGGGCCTCAATATGACAACTTTAGTCCTAATATAACTACTCGCATAGATCAAGTGTCACTCGATACCCTTCATGGCTTGCCCTCTTCACATAAGAAACTTCTACAATTATAATCTGAAAGGTCTCAAATTCTCTTGCTCTTTCAGCACACAAGATTGATAGTACTACCCGTAATCAATAAAATCAAGGAAATCAAGGTGGACAAGGATAAGGACGAGGACAAGATCGAGGACAAGGACAAGGATAAGGTCGAGGACGTTGTCCGATTTGTCTCAAGAATGGTCACTTTGCTCATCAATGTTATAAGAGATTTGATTCAAATTTTGCTGAAAATTTTGCATCCACAACTCAAGCATCAACCTCAACTCCTGTCACGCCCTGGGAGAGTCCCTGTCAGAAGAAATTTCGGCAGCATCTCCCCTGTACGGGTGACAATCTGAAACTTTATACATTGCCCCCAGGGCCACATATACATCGGCCAACACGGCCGGAACAATAACAATAATAAAAATACATCACACAGACATCCACGCAGTTTAATAGTAAACAACCTAGAGCAGTGATTAGAAGACTAAAAAATAACCCTACTCAACTACTCTCATAAAGCACAAAACTGATGTCCTACTCCAGTACACCCATAAAGCTCAAATTCGACGATAAAATCAACTCACCTCTTCTGCCATCTAGGCATGCATGTAGAGCATCATATCGAATAAAAATTCATCAACAAGTAAAAATCCATACAAGATGCAAAGTATCAAAACAGAATAAGTCTAAACATAATCTAATAAAGAAAACCACAAGATCAACACACGTCCTCGTGGACTGCAGAGGACTAGCGACTGGAACTCTCCGGACAACACCAACCTGAAAATAGTAACGGAGGAGGGTGTGAGTTCAACACTCAGCGGGTAACAACTGATATGCATAATAAAGAAAATAACAACCAACACTAATCATGTGTACAGTCTCCTGATACAAGAAGGATAAATGCAACTGAAATAAGCAGAAGAAAACTGTACTAACCAGGACCAAGGTATAAGTATAACAGGGTCGTCAGACCGAGAGTGTCATAAATCATGTATGCATGTTAATCATATGCATCCATATAAATACAACAAGCAAATGCAGCAAACACAAGCAATAAATGCATCATGCATATGATGCAAATGTCATGGTTACCCCTGACGTCAGTCAATCATCTCACACACAATGGTGAGACCGAGTGGGTAGGGCTGTGATAACCGTGCACTCTACCATCACTGCTCCTGATGAGTGACCGAGTGGACAGGATGCTGTCGGAGTACACCTATCATCCTACCCCAAATCATAAATGGGGGAGCTCAATGCTCTCATCTCCCGGCACACGCTCGAGGGTCGTCGATCGATAACATTAGGGGTCGCCAGTTGGGCCGCCATTGTGGCCGCCCAAGGGACCGCCAAATGGGCCGCCCAAGGGGCCGAGGGGCCGGGTCGTTACAATAAAAAGACGCCTTTTATTGTAACGTCACGGTCCCTTGGCCCCTTGGGCGGCCACACTAGCGGCCCAACTGGCGACCCCTTATATCGTCATCCGACGACCCTCGACCATGTCGTTACTCACAAAGACTTCCCACCAGGATTCATAAACTCTAGTATTTAACCTGGAGATCTAGAGTTCGAATCCTGGGGAAGGCAAAAATCCACTGGCCAGGGGTGGTAAGTCCTTGTGAGTAACGACACGGTCGAGAGTCGTCGGATGACGACATAAGGGGTCGCCAGTTGGGCCACCATTGTGGCCGCCCAAGGGACCATCAGGGGCCGCCAGTTGGGCCGCTAGTGTGGCCGCCCAAGGGGTCGTGACGTTACAACTCCATTATATCATCCAGGAGCATTCTCTCTTGAAAGTAGTGATCCTTATATGCCTACAACAAATTCTTCAATCTCATGATAACATCCAAATTCTGGAGCAACTCATCACGTTACATCAGATTATGACATTCTTACAGAGGCATCCTCCTATCATGATCCTAACACTGTACAAGTAGTCAACGGTTCAGGTTTGTAAATTGCTCATCTTAGAAACACAATTTTCATTCATCTGGTCGACTCTTTTCCATGGGCAATACACTTCATATTCCTTCCATCACTAAAAATTTACTCTCAGTTCGTCAATTTATTCTTGATAATAATTTCTTCTTTGAATTTCACCCTCATTATTGTCTTGTAAAAGATCCCACAACCAAAACCACCCTGCTCAGAGGAGAAATTAGAGATGGTCTTTACTATCTTCAACCTACATCCGCCAAAGCTCTAATTGGAGAATGCACAAATAAAATCTCCTGGCATGCACAACTTGGTCATCCATCTCTACGTCTTATTCAAGGAAACATTAATCGGTTTGACTTATCGACATCTTTGTCATCCTCATCTCATTCTTGTGAAGCATGTTTGAAAATAAAAAGTCATAAATTACCCTTTATTTCTTCTTCTCATATGTCTAGTTTTCCTTTAGAAATAATTCACTCTGATGCTTAGGGTCTTGCTCCTATTTTGTCAAATCAAGGTTTCCTTTATTATGTGATTTTTATTGATACTTTAGCAAGTTTACTTGTGTATTTCTCATGAAATGAAGATCTGATCTTTTTGATATCTTTTGTCAATTCCAAAGACATAGAACGTTTCTTTGACCGTAAAATACTCTCTCCACTTTAATTAAGGTGGAGAATATCACCAAATCAATTAATAAATACAAGAGTAATAAACAGAATGAAGTTTGGAGAAAGTAAAAGAGATAAAAGAGAATCACCAGAATTGATCGGATCAAATCACCAAATCAAATCAAATTAATATTAGGATTAGTCTAATAAGTATGTTATAATTATTAAAATAATTCTTAAAATAATTCTATTATTTATTAATTGATTAATTGAATAAGTACTTTTAAAATATTATATATTGTATTATCTTTAGGACAAATATCAATGAAATAAAAAATTTTATTATTACTCTCATATTCTTTTTTACTCTCTTCCTATACTTTTTCTATCTGAAAGTAGAATATGGGAGTGATTGCACTCTATGAATTGTTAATTTCACAACTCCTTGGTCTTTTTTTATAACCTTCACATTGAACCCTCTCATTTGTTGATCTGACAAACAACAGTCGATTAAGCGTCACCCATCAGTCAACTACTCTTTGAAGCTTATTTGAATCGTACTATTGGAACTTTCATCTTTGGATCCATATGAATTAGTTGTTGCAACATCAGTGAATTAGTCTGAATCATTAGTCAACTCCTAAGTGCTTAGTCGGCTACTCCAATCGACTTTTGGATATTCTGTGTTCTTCTAATAAAATTCAATTAACTATTCTAGTCAATTTAGAAATATTATATTTCTTCAAACCTCAGTCGACTTGGCTAGTCGATCAAACAACCTTTTGTTCATTTGATAAGGTCCAATACCACCCCTACGAGTTGACATGTGGTGTTGCTGTAATAGGTCATGGGGTTGATCCCCATCGTCCACGCAATGTCTCGCTAGCCACTTGACCCTCATGCAAAGAGTCGTTGTGCTAGGAGAAGCCCCCTATGATTTACCTCCCTTTCAGATCGCTTGGGCCATCGCAAGAGAGACCCCTAGGGTGAGGGTTATCACCATTTTACTGATCTGATTATGATATGATGTTGGGCGGGATAACGATTATCCTGCTGACAATTGAATGAGTTGATTCGCGCAAGAATACCAAAAGCAATCTTCTGCAACCTGTTGATTCAAAAAAGAATAGCAAAAAATAGAAAAATAAACGACATTGTTGTAAATATTATTAAATAAAAATACTTCAGCCTAAACATCAACTAACAAAACGCTTACATAGACCTAAAATCCTAACTTGTAAAAAGTAAAAATTATCAAAAATATCCTAAATACTAAAATATCTGAAAATTACTAAAATTAATAATTTACTAAAAATAATAAAAATGATCCAACGAATCCTCATTTTATAGTACTGTCAAATGGTAGTCCAGGAGGAAAACCATCTGATATCAACTCGGTAAAATCTTCTAGCAGCTGCTGGACTTTGGGAATTCTCATCAATCCGCTAACAAGCACCACATCGTGGATGCTACTCTTGTCCATTTTCACATCCCTCAAACACTTCTCCACTAGATCCATGTATTTCTTGAACAAGTTCATGTTAAGCTCCTCAAATCGAGCTTGGGTGATTGTGGGATAGAAGCCGATAAACAATGAGGGCTTCTTGATCAAGTTTTGATGCAGCGTTCGTCAAAATATGCCAACTGACCCTCCTTGAGGAAAAGAGTTGTCATTGTTCCTCTCACGAGGTTCTTAACAAGTATATCATGAGTTTTGCTTTCATGCTTAATAGAAAGTTTGTAGTACTCATACAATTAAATGCAATTGCAAGAGCATGATAACATACTGCGATTTGAATATGATCAGGATTAAGAAACCGTTCATTCTTTTTCAAAGCTTCTTGCAAATAGCATAGTGTAAATTTCATGTTCCCAATTTCCTGGTACATCATAGCAACATGTATGAAGGTTGTTGCAACATCATCAATATATCCATTGGAGTTAGAAGAAAAGAAAATAAAGATTGATCATGCTGCACATCACACTCATCAAACACTAGAGTACTTGCATCATGTTGAGAAGATGGGTGATCATCCTCCACAAGAACAAGCCCTCAAGCTGTAAACCAATCTGGGAAGCAGTTCCATCACAAAATATTTCATATAATCCAAATTGTAACATGGAATATCCTGTGTCATCCATAGTAAATTGAAGTGTGATCTGTTCTTTTGCACTGATATGGTGATCAACAAAATCACCATGAATAGCAGAATCTAGTAGTTCAAAATCATCAAGATGAAAAGTCTCCAACAAAGTAATGGAGTGATAAGGTGCAATAGACTCTTCCGGAGGAGGATTGACTACAATTGATCTGAATGCTTGTTTTACCTTGAGCAAAGCCTCACTACAATCATGGAATAGATAGTTCACCGTCTAAGAATATATTCTCACAATTCCTAGAAGGAGATGGCTTTTTAGACAAAGTGTAATTGGAACTTCGGGGGAGAGAATATATTCACTTTTAAATTTGGATTCTTCATTGTCATCATCCTCTTCTTCCAAGACATCTTCATCAGACTCATCATCTATCTCATCATTATCATAAATTGGATCGTCAACTATTTCGATTTTGTCTTCCACATCTTCTTTTAATAAAAGTTTTCATCCACCTCATCAAACCAATCAAAGAATTCCTTACTCTGCAACGTACCAAAAAAACTTAAGATATTCAATTGGAAATTCGATATCTGCATACAACTCATCTCGATCATGATTCTCATGATTGTGATAGAGTTTTGCAAAAGTGGAATCCGAATTAAAATAAGAAAACTTATGACATTTACGATCTTGTGCAGCTAGACACTGATAGCTTTATGACTTATCTCTGTAGATCTTCAAGTATCTCATCTTAAGTGCAATGATCACAGTGTAAGACTTCCTCAGTTGAAACCTACCTGTCACAATCAGGATCACGGCCACGACCATCCATTGGATTCAAAGAGCTCTAATACCAACTGGCGCTAGGTGGGATAAGGATTATCCTGTGGGCTATTGAATTTGTTGATTCACACATGAATACCATAAACAATCTTCTACGACCTACTAATTCGAAGAGGAATACCAAAAATTAGGAAAATAAACGGCAATGGTAAAAATTTTATTAAACCAAAAAACTTCACCTTAAACATCAACTAACAATATGCTTATATAGATCCAAAAACCTAACTTGTAAAAATAGAAATGATCAAAAATACCCTAAATATCAAAAAACCTAAAAATTACTAAAAATAATAATAAAAAAATTCAACGAATCCTCTTACATCATAATACCCCAAACAAACCTAACTTAGGGTATATAAATATTTGAATTGATTATTAATAAACTGAATCTCACCATTAATCAACTAACATCCTATCTCCTCCGGCCAATTTCAAGGTGAGTTTGTCTAAGTTACTTGTCTACTATTTGCCTTACGTATATAGGTCAGGAGTATCTTCAAGTCTTGAGGTTTTATACGGTCAAGATATGCTCCTTGGATGCTTTAAGCCCTTACCTCCTCCTTAGTCATTCTTCTCACCTTTTCTTACATAGATCTCCTTCTCGACTTATTATGCTCGGTTGCACCCTGTCCCATGGTCCTTTGGATGCATCATCCTTATTGAATCTTATAGACCTTGAGCCATCAAGCTCTCATAACCCTTAGTCTCGCCAAGTCAACCTCTATACTTGGTAGACCCTAACACAACCAGGGTCGACCCTGGAGGAGGGCCACACTGGGCGATGGCCCTGGGCCCAGAATTTGGGAGGGCCCAATTTTTTTTTTTTTTTTTTTTTTTAGTATTATGTATTATAGGCATGTAGTTGGGCCCTGGGGTAGTTGGGCCAAAATTCATATTTCAAAATCTTTTGATAATGTTTTTTCCTTTTATTCTTTTAGGTTGCAATTTGCAAAGTGGTAAACAAATGAAAAATTAGGGATTTGGGGCTGCCATGAAACAATTGGAAGGTATAATCTTATTTTTTTGAAAAGTATAGGAATAATGATTTTATTGCAAGTTTGACTATTACTAAAAGTCTTGCATCATATATGCACATAGAACTAATATTTACAACAAAGCGTCATATTTTTAGGAAAAAATAATTTAATGAAAGAGAGGACGATGAAGTTTCACTATCAGAGTCCTTTAAAATTGATTATTTTGTTGTTGTTGTGGACATGACGATTGCTTCTTTAAAATGTAGATTTGAACAAATGAAAACTTTTGAAAATATATTTGGGTTTTTATTTGATTCAAAAATGTTGAGAACTTTGGACAATGATGAATTGCGAAAATGTTGTATCAATCTAAAATATACTCTAACTCATAACAACTCATCAAATGTTAAGTTAGATGATTTATTTATCGAATTAAAAAATATTACAAATGATTTTACCAAATATAGTAATGTTTACAATTGATATTCTTGAATTTGTTCAAAGTATAAATTGTTATTCAAATGTTACAATTACTTATAGAATTTTGTTGACTATGTTTGTTACGATAGCATCGGTTGAAAGGAGTTTTTTAAAATTAAAATTATTGAAAACATATATAAGATCGTCAATGTCGCAAGAAAAATTAAATGGATTAACAATTTTATGTATTGAAAAAGACATTTTGAAAAATCTTGAAACTGATAATATTATAAACGATTTTGCAAATAGAAATGCTAGAAGAAATCATTGTAGATGAATTGTATATTATTAAAAAATTATTTTGAACCTCATTTTATTTTTTCGCCCCAGGCCTCCTGAGTCAAAGGATCGGGGTTGAACACAACTTATCACATAAGTCAAATAACCACAAGTCTAATTTAAACCCTAGCTATGTCAAGTTTATCAAAATAATCAAAACTTTTATTATCCAAATGCAGAGTGGGATGAAAGTCCTAACACATCATACATATAATTAAAGTGCAAGTGCATAAAATGTTATTTGTAAGGATGTAACTAGTTGATGTGGTGATGATATGCTGTCACCCGTTATCTTAGAGAGTGTTGATTTGGAATAATATTGACTAAATTCGGCATGAAATGTATGCCAATTTGATTAATGAATTTATATAAAAACATAAACATCTTTCGATAATCATAACATGATTAATTTGTAATTTTTCTATTTTTAGATGCTAGAGCTGAACTGAAGAAATCCATGAACGGTGACTTGGCTTGAAAATTATTGGAGTGGATTTATTAGGGACAAAAATCTTAACACAAAATAAATTATATGACATAAAAATAAACATACTATACATGAGATGTAATAATGTTAAGAAATATTTAATAAAAACGAGAAAGCTTATTTTTTTATCAAACTGTAAAAAAATTTCATTCATATTTTGAAATTTATGCAAAATAATTTCATTGTCTATATACCTTAACAATTAGTTGCATAGGCAGTTCTTCACAATATTTGTTATCTAGAATATGATTTCCACATCTATTGTAGCAATAAGCAAGACAAGTGTTAACTTTATAAAGAATTAACAAACTGTTTTCTTCTCCAAATTATGGTTAAGAGATCAATTATTCCTTTTATTCCCGAGAACTATTTAAACACATACCAACAATCCACAGTTGAAGCACAGAACAATGTCATAATCATCAAAACATACAATTCCCTTGGTACCTCCACCATCACCCACACTAAAAACAAAGCATTGAGTTAGGGTTTTAGGGTTTTAGGGTTTAGGGATTATTATTTAATAGATAGTCACGTGGTATAAGGGCACTTTTAAATGGTTTAAAAAAAAATTATCCTGCAGCCTTAAATCAAAAGCATTCAACCAGTCCATGTTTAACATGCTTTAAAACCAGCATGTGCAGTATATTAAACATAACTAAAGTTAAGAACAAACAGATCATAATTAGATTAAAGTTATTTCTCCAAAGCCACGTGTTCTTAGATCTTGCATAGCAAAATTGAACATTCCAACTCACTGGCCAACACCCAAACATGCAGAAGTACTAATTAAAGAGAATTCATTAGTAGTGATCACTACTGAAAGCATCTCCATAATGATCATTTCCTCCATGAACAATGACATCTTGTCTTGAAAATTCATTGAAGCATGCAAATCATGCAAGTTGGTTTGCTCATTAGTGGCCAGAAAAAGGGTTCTGGTATCAGAACTTAGTTGGCGTGGGCATTTCTTGTAAGATGTTCTTGGCACCTTCATACTTGCTGAGAGTAGTCAGAAACGATGTGACTTAAAGAAATTATTCCATTGTAATGTAGCAATCTATATAGAACAGAATCCAATCTGACAAAAATAAAGCTTGTGGTTCAGAGTTGATTATTCGTTATGTTTGGTTTGTGAAATGGATGTTAGAGTACTAATTCTTATGGAATTGCACGTGGCTCCCAGCTGTTTCTAAGAGATACTTGTTGTTCCTTCTCATTGTAGGAAGAAAGTTGTCGGCCAGGCGGGCTAACGAACATTAGATGAGTTCCTACAAATAGTACTCCATTTCTTGTGTATTTTGTTTCATGAACAACAACACTGTTGGAATATTCAAAAAGGTTTCATCTTTAATACTGAACAGAAACCCTAATTTGGTGTCTAACATGATTGAAAAGATTGGAAATTAACCTTTCAAACTTTGCTTAAAGTTGGTGGAACTATTTTTTTTTCCTCCCTTTGAATGTTGCAGAGAGCCTTTATCAGTGTTAGGCAATGCTAGTGAATTTATTATTCATAAAGCAAGCTTATAAAAGTCTAATCAACATGCTATTAGCAACTACTTATTGATTTTATAGATCATGTTTACTTAACAGATGACGAAGATAATTTGAAATGGTTAACATCCTTAACTCACTATTTGACATCATTTCAAGCTTAATTAAGTCAAACAAGGGCACCCTAGTGGGGGATTATTATTTTAATCAATCTCATAGGGTTGTATACCTAACCATCTCTTGTCTCATGATGATTTAATCTATTCTCCCAAAAACAAAAGCATGGAGAGTACAACACAATGCAACATACCTAACCACTTCAATATGTAAAAGCTAAAAGCCAATTATTGCATCATACAATCTAAATTGTATTAGGCATCAAGAACATCCACATCAGTTTTTCTATTACTATATCTAAAATTTAGGGTAAATGATCCACTTTATTAAATTTAGATAATCACTTTTCACTACACGCTACATCAAATATCCTAAAATTTTCATCATCCTTAATTTTTTATTATTTTCTTCTCTTTCTTTTATTTTTTATTATTATATTTATGGAATGAGTGAAAGGAGAGAGATTGAGTGGAAAGAGAGAGATTAAAAATAAATATTGTTTTATTTTTAGAATAGAGGTTTCATTCCTTAAATTTGGAAAATCACTATTCATCAAATCTAAATTTAGGAAATGGATAGGGTAACTGATGCAAAGAATTTTTATCTAACCTATCCAAAATTTAGAGTAAAATCTTTGAATAGGGTAACTGATGTGGGTGCTCTAAGTCAGTCTAAGTAAACAGTTGTGAGAATTTGAAAACGCCTTATATGTTACTATGAACAAATCAAAATTGAAAAAAAAAAAAAGAAGGAGAAGAAGACAAGAGACAACGACCCGCGACCAACTCGATCATTGCCCTTCTTTAATAAAAGTTCAATTTTCCAAAGTGGCACCTAGATCTTAAAGTAATACTACATCTGTAAAGCTGCACAAAACTTATTATTATTATTATTATTATTATTATTATTAACCTCAATTGGTTGAAGCACATGAGGAGAAATGTAGTGGAAGAAAAGGCCATTAATCTTTAGCCATGCTTTTGCTGGTTAATTAATTTATTCTATGCAATTTGGACATGAGGTAACACCCACTAAAGGCACCGCCATGGGAGTGAGCTAGTGCACATAAATAGGGCCTTGCCCATGGAGAGGCCTCTTCGTCTTGCATCACAACACTCCATTTCTGTTATAGCAATTAATGGAGGGAGAAGGCAAAGCTGAAGGAGAGGAAGCCAAAGGACATGGCCATGGATCAGTCTTCTTATTTGCAGATTGGGTGGACGTTGTGCTGATGGTGATGGGAACCGCGGGAGCTGTGGGAGATGGATGCTCGGTCAATTGCCTTCTTCTCTTCGCCAGCGGAGTCATGAACAGCTTAGGCTACGGCAAGGCTCACAGCTCTGGCCTTCTTGACCATGCAGATTTCATGAAGGACGTAGAGAAGGTAGTACAGCTAGCCCTAATTTCTTTTGCAGCCTTAATTTCATGAATTTGAGGTTTTATCATTTGTCTGCAGTATTGCTTGTACTTTGTGTACTTGGGATTGGCAGTGCTGCTGGTGGCCTTTTTGGGTGATCAATGCCTATCCATGATCTTGTTCAGTGATTTAGTTATTATAGAATTATATCTTGCACACATTCATATAATCGATTTGTTGATCGATTGACCGATGCTTCGCAGAAGGGTATTGTTGGAGCAAAACGAGTGAGAGGCAGGTGCTGAGGATCAGACACAAGTATTTGGAAGCTATTCTGAGACAAGAGGTTGCATTCTTTGATTCACAAGAGGCAACAACAGCAGAGATCATTAACAGTATCTCAAAGGACACTTCTCTAATTCAAGAAGTGCTAAGTGAGAAGGTAATTAATTAACTGATTGAGTTATTTAGAAGAATATTCCCTTTTTGTTCTTCCCAAAAACCTAGCTAGTTTTTTTTTACTATTATTATTATAAAAAAAGGTCTTTATTTAAAATATAAGGATTTGTCAGATGATTAAGTTTGATTTGACATCAGATGAGTAGTTATATCAGAAACCCTAGTAGCTAGGGTTATAGAAATACCCTAGTAATTAAAAGATGTTTTATTATCAAATATTTGGTAAACTAATAAGGAACCAATAGCTTTTTTAATAAGGTTTTAAAGAACACATGAAAGATAATGATGATAGAATCAAATGGTACAGTCTTTAGATTCTTTCAAGAAGAAGAATAAAGGGATTCTTTTTGCATCAAATTCCTTGTATTTGTGTTGATTTGAATGGTCAACAAGTTAGAAATGGCAATGGTATGAAAAACAATAACATCCTTGATATCTAAAGAAGTTTAACTTTGTTGCTTTCGTGCATCCAATATAGCATTAGGACATCTTGTGGTAATAATATGTAATAGAATTCTTTCATGAAACTTAAACTTTTGTCTAAATGAAATAATTTGAAAGTCTTAATTTGCTCAATTAGTTAGAAGTTAATATTTTTAAGAGCTTTAGATTTTGATAGTAGATATTTCTCTTTACAAATTTATTGAATAGTAAAGAAAATTAGAGGTGCACCTTCAGTTCTTTACAAGAACTAGCTTTAACATAATGAATAAACTAATGGAAATTTTAAAAACTAATATTCCTTTTGACTTCTTTTTTATTTAAAGGGCATCTTTTTTGCCTTGAAAGTCCATGAATCAAATTCCTTGTCTTTAACAAATTGGCATGGTATTTTAAACAGCAATATTCTATATTAAACAATTAACTATTTAATTTAGAGTTTTGTATATAAAACAGCTTTAGATGTAAACATTGATCAAAACAATTCACAAATGTTAGTATTTTTTTTTTCTTTTTTCTTCTTTTAAAAATTGCTTTAGAGGTATAAATTTACAGAGTTTAAGTATTAATATTGCCAAAAAAAATACTTTTAAATAAATTGATCTGAACATTATTTTTTCCTAAATTTAAAATCACTTATATTCTTAAAAAATATAAAATCATTGATAAAAGAATATTATATTTCCATGGGAAAAGTGTTAGGCACCACATGCAACACATAGTAAGCAATTGACTAGCTATGATTAGAAAGGAGTGACATGCATGGAATTGTGCTTGAATTTATTAAGAGACTTGATTAGTTAGGAATTGAGATTTATATAAATCTTATTTATTACTAGTTTTGTTGGTTATTATTTTTAATCAGTAGGTTTAACTATAAATTATGCATATGAGTATAAATCTAATCCATTAGAGTGATCTAATTTAGGTTTATTGGGTTTCGATTATTAGATGTAGACCTTGTATGTGTAGAACATATAATCCTGCATCTATTGTCATCTATGGGTTGATAATAGATATCCACTAGATATACGCTGGTCCTAAGGATTTAGGGATTAATTTTGACAGAACTTTTGATTCCCCATTGACCTAAAGTTTTTCAGCGTCATCATCCCTAAACCCCTTGGAAGACCTTCCTTTTCTTTGCGTTGCATCTTCTTCCACGGAGATTATTTCTAGGCGGCCGTAAAGACAAGGATGACTTTTCAATTATGTTTGTTGTCATATTTATTTATGTATTTATTTTCTTATGTCATGTTCTCAATGAAACGAAGATTCATGCTCATCTGTTCTTGTATTTCCTATATATGAATTCTTATACGATTCTTAGAATCCATGCGATTTAGGTATTTTAAAAAAATCATCAATTGGTATTAGAGTCAAGACCCTGTTTCATGATTTTATGGCAATACAGTATATGATTTTCGTCGATTTGTTGTATGTATGCTAGATTAAGTTTTCCTAGTATAATATAATTTTTTATCATCAAAAAATCATATATGAGAAAACTAAGATAGACTTTTTTTTTTTTTTTTGAGTTTTTCATGTTTCTAAAAAGAATACGAAGAACGATAAAAAAATCGTCACTGTTTAATCTAATTTTAGTTAAAATTGTGATGATTCAATCGATTGCTTTGGTCGAGCAATCGATTGTCGAGTCTAAAATTTTTAACAAAAAAGATTAAAAATTTCAATCTATAAATAGCCTTAAACTCATGATCACTACATCTATTATCAATGGATTAAAATTATTTTTATTCAATTGAGATTATTTTTATTTCGATTAAATTTATTTTCTTTATCAATTGAGATTCTTTCCTTTATTAAGTTAGCTTTTAATTGAAAATAAATTCTTTTATTCGTAAATACTTTTTTTTACTGTTTCATGCTGAAGAAAAAATATACTGTTTCGGTGAAATGTCATTTAAAACAACACATACTGTTTTGTTTAAACAATGTTGCATTAAAAAAACGTAATGCGTTTTTTTTCTCTTGGCACTGTTGTTGAAACACTTAAAAAAAATAAAAAAACATGAATAAATAAATGTACATTAATTTTTTTTTAATGCATGAATAATTAAGGGATTAAGTAGTATTAAATAATACTATTTAATTATAAAACTTGAAGAAAATTTTAATTTCTTAAAGGAAGATTTTATATATGGTCATGTAGTGGTATATAGTAGACTTTCAAATCGATTCAGATAATTGATTGCATAAAACCAATCGATTGTCATATGGTATCAATCAATTGATAAGTTTAATTTGGAGTTGTTAAGGCGATTAAGTAATTTCTGTTCAAATTAAGTTCCTAGAATTTTCTTGAGTCTATCCACACAACGTGCTACTAAGTTGAATTAATGTGTCGGCCCAAAGAAAGACACCTTAAGTAGGTTTAGTGCATTTTATGTTGGTAGACGTGTATATATATGCTAAAAGTAATCAACCCAAAAGAAGATTACTTTTATGTTAGATATATCCATAAGGTAGCTTACAACTATAGAACAAAATATTATTTTGTTCAGCTCATACACAAAATATGTCAGCCCAAAGGAAGACATATTATGTGGTCGATTAAGGTTGTTGTGAGGTATGGACCAAAATATAACTCATATAAAGTATCATATTATACGCACAATGGGTCTGCCCAAAGGAAGACACATTGTGTGACCAATTAAAGTTTGAGTTATATTAGAGAGCATTGCTAATAAATAATGTGTCGACCCAAAATAAGGCACATTGTGTTGTACTTGGTATCTCATAAAGAACTCATTTATATACATTTAAAATTTTATTGTATTTGCATAATTTTATATTATTTATATGTTTTTGGCTTTAGTTAAATCGTGTGCTTAAATAAATTTTTCTATTTAATTCCAGTGCAATTTATAACTACCAGCATTAATAACATCCCAACAGTAACTGCCTAACTGGTTCAAATTTTTCTGAATGGAAAGAATGTGTGATCGTAGTCTTAGGCTGCATGGACTTAGACTATGTATTAAGGAATGATCGTCCAGCACTTCTAACCAGTGCTAGCACTATAGAGTAGAGGACTGAATTTCAGCTATGAGAGAAATCAAATCGCATGTGTCTGAATATCATGAAGCTTTCCATACCGGCACCAATAAAGGGCTCAATAACAGAGGGAGGAGATGCTAGGTGTTTTCTGGACCAATTGGCAGATCGATTCACCTCAAATGAAAAGGTCGAGACTACTATACTTCTTATGAAGTTGGTAACCATGCAGTACAATTGTAAAGAAAGCATAACGGAGTACATTATGGAGATGTCCAATATAGCGGCAAGTCTGAAAGCACTAAAACTCGATATGTCCGAGGGTATGTTAGTGCATTTTATCATGATGTCTATGACTGCATGGTTCACTCCTTTTAAGATATCGTATAATACTCAAAAGGAAAAGTGGACATTAAATGAGTCTATTACACAATGCGTGCAAAAGGAGAGGAGATTAAAGATTGAGACATCTGAGAGTTCTCACTTAGCATCTAGTTTTCAAAGTGCGAGCAAGAAACGAAAGAGAATCAATAACAAAGGAAAAGAAAAAGGAAAATAAACTGTAGATTTTAGAGGCAATGACCATAAGGAGCACAAAAAGAAAGATAAGGAATCCACTTGTTCTTGTTTTTTGCAAGAAGAAATGTCATATGAAGAAAGACTGCTTCAAGTACGCCAACTAGCATGTAAAGAAAGGTAAACTTCTCAACTTTATTAGTTCGAAAGTCAATATAGCTATTGTACCCATTGACAATTGGTGGATAGATATCGATGCTTCTACTCACATAAGTATCACTATGCAGAGTTATCTCAGGAGTCGACTTTTGCTTAATGGTGAAAGATACATCTATATAGGAAATGGAAAGAAGGTTAAAGTTGAGTCGATTGATGTTTTTAAGCTTTGTTTAGGAACTAATATTTTTCTGAATTTAGAAAATACTTTTATTGTACCGTCTTTTAGACAGAATTTAATTTTAATTTCTTATTTGGATAAATCAGGTTATTCTTGTTTATTTAGAAATAGAATTTTTAGTATTTTCTTAATTTAGTGTTGGTTGGCAATAGTTCCTTAGTTGATAAGCTTTATAAATTGAACACCTTTACTTCTATGGTTGACAACGTAATAATGCATAGTATAGGTACGAAACACAAATTGACCGACGAAAATTCTTCCATGTTATGGCATAGGCGTTTAGGACATATATCCAAAGAACGGCTAGAAAGTTTAATGTCACATGGAATTCTCGATTCCCTTAATATGTCAGACTTTGATTTTGCATAAAGTGTGTTAAGGGGAAAACTACTAACAAAAGGAACAAGAAGACCAACCGTTATAATGACATTTTGGAACTAATACATACGAACGTATGTGGATTATTCCCTAAGCATATTGGAATGGACATACATATTTTATTAGCTTCATAGACGATTATTCCAGATTTGGTTATCTGTACCTTATTCATGAGAAATCACAATATTTGGACATGTTCAAAATTTTCAAAACCGAAGTTGAACTTCAACTAGGTAAGAAAATTAAAGTCATCTGATCCGACTGTGGAGGTGAACATTACAATCGATAGGATGGATCAGGTGAACAACGTCCAAGACCTTTTGTGAACTACCTTACTGAGTGTGAGATTGTACCCCAATATACCATGTTTAGTACACCCAGTCAGAGTGGTATAGCTGAGCATCGCAATCAAACCCTAAAAGACATGGTAAGAAGTATGATGGCTTCACTTCTTTACCATAGTCTTTGTAGGGTGAAGAACTCAAGACTGTTGTTTGCCTACTCAATAAAGTACCTAGTAAGATAGTAACTAAAATCTTATTCGAGATATGGACGGGTAGAAAGCCTAGCATTAGGAATTTACATGTTTGGGGTTATCCAGTTGAAGCTAGGCCTTACAGGCCTAATGAAAGGAAACTGGACTCAAGAACAATTAGCTGCAATTTTATAGATTATTCTGAAAAGTCAAGATGATATAAATTTTATGATCCCTCTAATAGATCCTTCTTCGAAACGAGAAACGCCAAGTTCATTGAGGACAGTGAGAGTAATAAAATCAGGAAAGTATCTTTTGAGGAAAGCATTGGCAGTCCTCCTATGGTCACTACTAGTGCAATCAGTAGCGGTATGCATGATTACCATACCGCATATTATGAGAATCACAGATCCAGTGAGCATAGTGAACCAAGATATTCCCATGACATCTCCAATGCAATTAGAGGAACATGCCACTAAAATTGAAGTATTGTCTCATTTTGATAAGCAAGTACCTCAACCACCTCAAACACAAGTGTCTTTAAGGCGATCCACAAGGGAACGGAGAACCACGAATTTTCATGATTATGTTTATCTCCAAGAGTATAATTTTAGCATAGGGTTGGAAAGGGATTCTACATCTTTCCAATAAGTCAAACAATGTTCTAACCCTAAAAAGTGGATTAACGTCATGCAAGAAGAGTTAAAGTCTATGGCAGACAATGACGTTTGGGAACTTGTCGAATTATCTGAAGGAAAGAAGCTCATTGGTTGTAAATGGATATTTGAAACCAAGCGGGATTCAATGGAAAATGTCGAAAAGTATAAGGCTCGTCTTGTTGCTAAGGGATTCACTCAAAAAGAAGACATTGATTATAAGGAGACTTTTTCACCTATGTTGATGAAAGACTCCCTTAGGGTAATCATGGCACTTGTAGCTCATTATGATTTAAAGCTACATAAAATGGACGTAAAGATTACATTCCTCAATAGAGACATAGAGAAGCTTATATATATGGTGTAACCAGAGAACTTTGAGTCTCAGGACTCGAAGCACCTAGTATGTAGATTAAAGAAGTCTATTTATGATTTAAAGCAAGTGTCCCGTCATTGGTACCGAAAATTTGATCAAGTAGTTACCTCATTTGGATTTAAAGAGAACTCCGTTGATCAGTGCATATATGTCAAGTTCAGTGGAAGCAAGTTTGTTATACTTGTTTTGTATGTGGATGATATATTACTTACGAGCAACAATAAGGGTATGATGCATCAAACCAAGTCATTTCTATCTGGTAATTTTGAAATAAAAGCTCTTGGTGAAGCATCCTTTATTTTAAGCATACAGATCTATCATGATCATTCAAGAGCATTCTTAGACTTTCACAATAGGCCTATATTGAAAAGATATTTATAAGATATGGTATGCAGAACTGTACACCTAGTGACACACCTGTGTCAAGAGGTGACAAGTTCAATTTACAGCAGTGTCCATGGCTTGAACTTGAAATAAAGGAGATGGAACAATTCTCATATGCGTCAGTAGTGGGATGTCTCATGTATGCACAAGTTTGTACTCGACCAGATATAGCATTTATAGTGGGGATGTTAGGCAGATATGTAAGTAACCTAGGACCATTGCACTAGAAAGCGATAGAGAGAGTGATGCGGTATTTGCAAAGAACTAAAGGACATATGCTCACGTATCGAAGATCAGATCATTTGGAGATGATTGGATATTTAGATTATGATTTTGCTGGATGCTTGGATAGTAGAAGATCTACTTCGGGTTATATTTTCATGCTTGCTCGAAGTGCTATATCTTAGAAGAGCATCAAGCAGACGCTAGTAGCCACTTCTACTATGGAGGCAGAGTTGGTAGCATGCTACGAAGCATCCAATTACGGGATTTGATTGCGGAACTTTATCACAGCATTACAGATCGTTGATGGCATTGACAAGCCACTAAGGATCTACTGTGATAATAAAGCCACAGAACTTTATTCCAAGAACAACCGCAGTTCGTCGAAGTTTGAGCACATCGACATCAAGTTTCTAGTGGTTAAAGAAAGAATTTAGAGTAGTCAGATTATGAAAAAGCACATCAGCACAGATTCCATATTGGTCGATCCACTCACCAAAGGCTTAGTGTCTAAGGTGTTTCATGCGCATGTTGTGGATATGAAAGTCCTTATGGAAGAAGAACTCATCTAGTAAGGGTCTATATTTATTTTATTGCTCTATATTTGATAATAAAGATAAATATTTTATTTTAATTATTATACATACTTAAAGTTCAAAACATTAATGGAAATTTATATGTTTGTTTGACACTCTGACTTGTTAGGATCAAAAGTAGCTAGAGGGGGGGTGAATAGCTCGTCGCGTTCGCTCGGTGTTTGGCGTTGCTCGGCGTTGCTTGGCGTTGATTGTTTCTTCAAGAATATGCAGCGGAAAATACACAAACAAATACAACCACGCTAACACTAGGATTTTACTTGGTATCCACCTCCAAAGGAGGTGACTAATCCAAGGATCCACACCACGCACGCACCCTCCACTATGAAACACTCCTTTTCGGTAACTACCGAGGGTGGAGAAGCCCTACAAGACTCTCGGTACAAGAAGAAGGAAAGGGAAACAAAATACAAGCACAAAGCTTACAATGAATGCAGAAAACCCTAACCCTAGCTTCTCTTCTTGCCTTTGATCCGCCTCTTGACTCGGAGAGCTTCCAAGAACCTTCAAGAACTGGCGATCACGAGCTTTGAGAGTGCTGTGGAGGAGCTGGCGAAGATCTGAGATGAAACGGTGAAGAGATGCCGAAGGAAATGAACGCCTGCGGCCTTTATCGACGCCAACGGTCGGATCCCGATCGATTCGAATGTTCCCAATCGATCGGGGAGGCTTTGGATCGATCCACGGATCGATCCAGAGCGCCTCTGTGCTCTGGAAAAGCGCCTGGATCGATCCACGGATCGATCCAGAGCGCCTCTGTGCTCTGGAAAAGCGCCTGGATCGATCCACGGATCGATCCAGCGCTTATCGCGCGAAGCAGCCGCGTCCCAATCGATCCACTGATCGATTGGAACATCTGGATCGATCCACGGATCGATCCAGAGGCTCTCTGTTCGCTTAGGAGAAGCCTGGATCGATCCACTGATCGATCCAGCTCCTGGATCGATCCACTGATCGATCCAACACTTGGTTTTTGCCCAAAACCAAGTTCCAAGCCTCTCAAACCAACATCCGGTCAACCTTGACCTGTTGGTACATCATGCCTAGCATCTGGTCACTCCTTTAACCTGCTAGGACTTCCCACCAAGTGTCTGGTCAATCCCTTTGACCCACTTAGACTTTTCTATTCATGCCAAGTATCTGGTCACTTCCTTGACCTACTTGGACTTCCATCAGATGTCTGGTCAATCCCTTTGACCTATCTGTATTTCCTCGTGCCAAGTATCCAGTCAATCCTTTGACCTACTTGGACTTCCCAACACCAGATGTCCGATCATCCTTGATCCATCTGGATTTTCCCTTGCCTGGCTTCACTCACCAGGACTTTCACCTAGCTTCACTCACTAGGGTTTTCCATCTGCCTAGCTTCACTCACTAGGGCTTTCACCTGGCTTCACTCACCAGGACTTTCACCTAGCTTCACTCACTAGGGTTTTCCTTCTGCCTGGCTTCACTCACCAGGACTTTCACCTAGCTTCACTCACTAGGGTTTTCACCTGGTTTCACTCACCAGGACTTTCACCTAGCTTCACTCACTAGGGTTTTCACCTAGTTTCACTCACCAGGACTTTCACCTAGCTTCACTCACTAGGGTTTTCCTTTTGCCTGGCTTCACTCACCAGGACTTCCCTGTCAAGTATCCGGTCAACCTTGACCTACTTGACTCTTCTTCAATCAATTTCTTATTGTCAAACATCTAAACTCAAACCAAGACTCAGCTTGGTCACCCAGGTCAACCTTGACCTGAGGGATGTTGCACCAACAATCTCCCCCTTTTTGATGTTTGACAATACCACAATAACACTTACAATACCACATGTAAGTTAGGCTAATCCTATAGCCTCAATCTTCATGCCACTAGGTAATGAACATATAAATTAAGCTCTTCATTCTCCCCCTACGAAGGCACACTCCCTCTAGGTAATGAAAGCCTAACTTACACCCATTCATAGGTCCTTTCATTCTCCCCCTATTGGCACACATCAACCCATCTTTGGGCACACATCAACCCATGCCCCAATTTTGGGTATACATCAACAAATCCATTTGTTGAAAACTCTCCCCCTGAAGAGTTGCTCATCGTTGTTCACAACATCACTCGTTGTGATCAACACGATAATGAAGGTCCCATACCCTTCATTTATCCTTAACTTCTCCCTCAATGTAGACAAATACCCAACCTTGAGCATTATCTAACCACTTGAGTTCTCACTTGAAATAATGAGAATATTCACTCCCCATTTCAAGTTCAAAAGCTCATACATGAGCATTTTCTTTAAAGAAGGTTAACCACCTTCCAAGGTTCATGAAAAGTAATTTTTCATGTCTTTAAAGAGTCCCTCCCCCTAAAGACATGGTGGTGACTTCTGTCATTGCACCAACAATGACTTGGAATCCCTAAACCTTTAGGAAACCCAAATTTAGAAGTTTTGAGGTTCAAATACTCAAAATTTGAAACAAACCTCAACCTAAACTTCAATGAAGCCTTCCTTAACCAATCCATCCTTATTTTCACATGAAAACACCCTTTGTATGTATACAAATGTATTTTAGGGGTTTGGAATGGTTACCTAGATTCAAAGAGGTTCAAAGATGCTGAAATCAAGCCTTCCCAGCCAAAATCAGCAACTTGGATCGATTGGAGTTGGGTTCCAATCGATTGAACCTTTCTGAATCGATCCACTGATCGATTCAGACTACCTGGATCGATCGGCTGATCGATCCAGCGAGCTTCTGCTCGCGGGAGACTTGCCTTCTGAATCGATCCACGGATCGATTCGGGCACTCCAATCGATCCATGGATCGATTGGAGCTCTGATAGTTGCTGAAATTCCATTTCAGTCAACTTCAGAAACCCCTAGAAAATTCTAAAAAAATCCAAAAATCATGAAATTTCGTGTAGACATTATTTAGGGCATATACTATCAAAGAAAATTAGTTTTCTATGAAAATACATCATATTTTCAAAGATTGACACAAACTTGAAAACTTGCAAAAACTTTAGTGTTTTTCTTCAAGTTTGTGTTTAACTATTCAATGGTGATTACTATCAAAAGATAGCCTTCACCAAGGTTTTCCAAAAATATTTTAAAAACATTTTCAAAACCAATATCCCATCATGTTCCTTGGGCATAATGCACATGACTTGTACATTATCTTTCCCAATGATGGAAACACACATAACTATGTGTTTTGATGAACCTAAAACTCAAAAGAATGCACTAAATCAACATCTTGAGTTTTATTCATCTTCCTAACATCTCACTTGTATCTAATGTGCACTAATCACATACAAGTCACCTTATAGTCTTTGTGAGATGTAGATTTTGGTTTTTGCCCTAATCTAGAGATCATGCATATCTATCTAGGCATTTTAGAAATATTAGACATCCACCTAGGATGTCACTTGTCAATAATTGTTGTTAAATGTCATTCGTCCTTAATTACAAGGAATTAAACTTAATGCATGATTATGTTATGGCATACATCAAAAGAAAATAATTTTCAAAAGAAATTATCCTATTACTACATGATGTATGAATGTCATGACATGGTATTTTTTTTTGAATTTTTCATAATAAATCATGAATGCAAAACTAGACATGATGTCATGGCATATGATGGGCAAACAATCATGGCAAGATTTAGCATAAATAAAATATACCTAGATTAACTATCTAAGTATCCTTAAGGTCTTAGCTAAACTTACAACTTAAACCTAGATTGCCCTAAAGTGCTACAAGAGAATGCCAAAGCCTAAATTGGCATTTCTAATTTCCTTGATTTAATGTATGCCAATTGAAAATAAACATGTCCTCAAATGTTGGCATATTCCATTTTTCCACAAGAGTGGCACTTTTAAATTAAGGCCCGGATTGCCTTAAATTGCCTAAGAACATACCAAAATCCCAACTTGATAGTTCTTATGAATTTCCCAATATGTGTCATTTAAGATTAAAATCAATTCTTCCACCATTAGGCACATTTTACTCTTTCAAGGAGTAATCAATAGGTCCATTTCATTTTCAAAGGTTATCTAAAACCTTGAAAATGCTCCTTGAGTGTCAATTTCCTCAAAGTTAGGTTAACTACCCTTCTAATCGGAGTTGACACTCTCTAACCCATCTATGGGGTAGAGAAGATGCTCCTAGGAACCCAACACCTATTGGTGCTCCTTGGATGCTCTAGGTACTCACTAGGGATAACTTCCCTAGATACCTTCCTAGTGACCTTGTTGGGCTTCTTAGAAGCCTTGGTCACACTTTCTAGGTCAACTCTAGGGATAGCCTCCCTTGTGACCTTGTTAGTGACTTTCTTAGACTTCTTAGAAGTCTTAGTCACTTTGGTTGCAAAGATATTTCTAGGGATATCTTCCCATGTATCTTTGACTTGACCTCTAGACTTAGGGTTTGTTCCATAGCTATATGGAACCCTATGATAACTAGGCACATCCTTTTTAGCTTTGGGTTTGTATCCCAAACCTCTATAGCCATTGGATGACCTTTGTGCTCCTAGCCCTAGGTATTGCTCATTTTGCCCTTTAAGGATACTCTCCATCCTTTTTAGGGTCTTTTCTAGTTTGTCAAGTCTTGACCTCAAGACTTGATTTTCTATCATTAAATCCTTAGGTTTTGGTCCATGAGCATTTTTTATCTTTGGCATGTGTCTATTTTCCTTAGTGTTTTCGCCTAGATTTTTACCTACAATCCTAGCCTTAGGTGTAGTAGTTTTAGCATGAAAAGTTATATGTTTTTCTTTAACGCTATCATGCTTTCTATTTTCATGGTAAATAGCATTAAAATGATATAAATTTGAACTATCATGCTTTTTACCATAATGTAAAGGAGTAGGCTCAATAAATGTTACCTTCTTCTTTACCTTAGAGGCTCCCCCTTGACTAGAGCTTCCTTGAGCCTTGACCACCTTCTTCCCCTTGGGGCATTGACTTCGGTAATGCCCTTTTTGATTGCAAGAGAAGCACACAATGTGCTCCTTGCTCTTCTTTGTTCCGGGGATGGTCTCCTTGAGCTTCTCCTTTCTTTTTTGTGCCATTTGGCCCTTTTTCTTGGCCAATTTGGGGCACTTGCTCTTGTAGTGCCCATGTTCCCTACATTCAAAGCATATAATATGATTTTTATTATTAATTGAAATGTTTATACCTTTGCTTGTAGGGGTGGCATCTTTCCCTTTGGATCCGGAGGTAGAAGCTTCCTCTTGATCCGATCTTGATTCTCCTCCATTTGATTTTTCTTGACTCGTGGAGGTAGAAGCTTCTTCAATCTCTTCATCTCTTGACCCGGATGTAGAAGCTTCTCCTTCTTCTTGATCCGGCGTCACCAAGGATTGCTCCCCCTCAATCCTAGAGGTGGAGGCTTCATCATCTTGAATATGAAACAAGGAGTATGCTCCCTCCTTGTTCCCTTCGTTGCATTCCCTTGAGGATGAAGCTTCTTGGATTTCTTCTTCTTCGGAGGTTGAGCATCTCTCAACCTTGGAGTCCTCCTCTTGATCTTGCTCCAAAGAGTCACCCTCTCCGGATTCTTCATGATCTTGTACAGTGGAGGGGATCTCTTCATGAAGCTTGGCCAATTTGCTCCATAGTTCCTTTGCATCTTCAAATTCTCCAATTTTACAAAGGATGGTGCTTGGCAATAAATTGACCAAAAGCTTGGTCACTTTGTCATTGGCCTCGCACCTTTGGACTTGCTCTTGGCTCCACTTGCTCCTCTTGAGAACTTTTCCCTTTGAGTTTGTTGGAGCCTCGAAGCCTTCCATTAGAGCAAACCATTGCTCTATCTCCATCATAAGAAAATTTTCAATTCTTGATTTCCAAGAATCAAAACTCGTGGAAGTGTATGGTGGAGCCACCCTTGTGTCAAATCCAAGTCCATCTTGGAATTGCATCTTGAAGTTGAGCTTTTTGATATCTTTGACTTTGACAATTTTTGCTTCAACTTCTTCACCCTCTAGCTTTTCTTGTTATGCTTGACCCTTCCGGCGATGATTCCGATGAAGAGCGGCCTCGCTCTGATACCACTTGTTAGGACCAAAAGTAGCTAGAGGGGGGGTGAATAGCTCGTCGCGTTCGCTCGGTGCTTGGCGTTGCTCGGCGTTGCTTGGCGTTGATTGTTTCTTCAAGAATATGCAGCGGAAAATACACAAACAAATACAACCACGCTAACACTAGGATTTTACTTGGTATCCACCTCCAAAGGAGGTGACTAATCCAAGGATCCACACCACGCACGCACCCTCCACTATGAAACACTCCTTTTCGGTAACTACCGAGGGCGGAGAAGCCCTACAAGACTCTCGGTACAAGAAGAAGGAAAGGGAAACAAAATACAAGCACAAAGCTTACAATGAATGCAGAAAACCCTAACCCTAGCTTCTCTTCTTGCCTTTGATCCGCCTCTTGACTCGGAGAGCTTCCAAGAACCTTCAAGAACTGGCGATCACGAGCTTTGAGAGTGCTGTGGAGGAGCTGGCGAAGATCTGAGATGAAACGGTGAAGAGATCCCGAAGGAAATGAACGCCTGCGGCCTTTATCGACGCCAACGGTCGGATCCCGATCGATTCGAATGTTCCCAATCGATCGGGGAGGCTTTGGATCGATCCACGGATCGATCCAGAGCGCCTCTGTGCTCTGGAAAAACGCCTGGATCGATCCACGGATCGATCCAGCGCTTATCGAGCGAAGTGGCAGCGTCCCAATCGATCCACCGATCGATTGGAACATCTGAATCGATCCACGGATCGATCCGGAGGCTCTCTTAGGAGAAGCCTGGATCGATCCACTGATCGATCCAGCTCCTGGATTGATTCACTGATCGATCCAACACTTGGTTTTTGCCCAAACCAAGTTCCAAGCCTCTCAAACCAACATCCGGTCAACCTTGACCTATTGGTACATCATGCCTAGTATCTGGTCACTCCTTTGACCTGCTAGGACTTCCCACCAAGTGTCTGGTCAATCCCTTTGACCCACTTAGACTTTTCTATTCATGCCAAGTATCTGGTCACTCCCTTGACCTACTTGGACTTCCATCAGATGTCTGGTCAATCCCTTTGACCTATCTGTATTTCCTCGTGCCAAGTATCCAGTCAATCCTTTGACCTACTTGGACTTCCTAACACCAGATGTCCGATCATCCTTGATCCATCTGGATTTTCCCTTGCCTGGCTTCACTCACCAGGACTTTCACCTAGCTTCACTCACTAGGGTTTTCCATCTGCCTAGCTTCACTCACTAGGGCTTTCACCTGGCTTCACTCACCAGGACTTTCACCTAGCTTCACTCACTAGGGTTTTCCTTCTGCCTGGCTTCACTCACCAGGACTTTCACATAGCTTCACTCACTAGGGTTTTCACCTGGTTTCACTCACCAGGACTTTCACCTAGCTTCACTCACTAGGGTTTTCCTTTTGCCTGGCTTCACTCACCAGGACTTCCCTGTCAAGTATCCGGTCAACCTTGACCTACTTGACTCTTCTTCAATCAATTTCTTATTGTCAAACATCTAAACTCAAACCAAGACTCAGCTTGGTCACCCAGGTCAACCTTGACCTGAGGGATGTTGCACCAACATGACTGTGATATCATTATTTACCACTACTATTTAGCATTTGGTATTTGTAAATATTATACAGATTCCTTTTAGAATCATAAAGTTGATCATGATTTATCATTACAGTTTAGCATAAAGTATTTCACAAATATGATCTGACCTCTTTTGAGGTCATCTTAGGACCAGTTGAAACTTGACATGTATTAATCGCATTTCATGTAATTTCACTCTACACATTTACATCTTGAACTATGTCATTAATGACATTGGTATTGTGATTATTGTTGGGGTTTGTTATGATCATATGCAGTAGCTATGACCTCATTAGTCATATACTAATGAAGTTAATGGACCAGATTATTTATAGGGATATTCTATACCCATAAAATTTGATACCAACTGAAGTTTTACTTGTATTTCATATACAACTCACAAATAGCCCAAGTGGAAGATTGTTGGTTATTATTTCTAATTGGTGGGCTTAATTGTAAGTTCTGCATATGAGTACAAACCAAACCCATTAAAGTGATCTAACTTAGGCTTATTGGGTTTCGATTTTTGGATGTAGACCTTGTATGTGTAGAACCTATAGTCCCGCATCTATTATTATCTATGAGCTGATAATAAATGTCCACTATATATAGGGTTGGTCCCCAAAGGTTTAGGATTTTAGTCTTGACAGCGCTTTTGGTTCCCCATTGACCTAAAGCTTTTCAGCACCGTCACCCCTAAGCCCTTTGGAAGACCTTCCTTTTCTTTTCGCTGCATCTTCTTCCATAGGGATTATTTCTAGATGACGCTAAAGGTAATGATAACTTTTCAATCAGGTTCCTTGTCATATTTGTTTATATATTTATTTTCTTATGTCATGTTCTCGAAATGAAGATTCATGCTCATATGTTCTTGTATTTCCTATATATGAATTCTTATATGATTCTTAGAATCCATATAATTTAGGTGTTTTATTAGAATCCATATAATTAAGGTTTTTTACAAGAACCATCAAGTCTAACTCAGTCAAACAAGTTACTTTTATTATTTCAACAAATGTTTTCTTTAATTAATATTTATCTCTTGTACCTTTCACTTTAATATCTTTATTTTCAACAAATGTTTTTTTAGTTTATATTTATCTCTTATACCTTTCACTTTAATATCTTTATTTTTGCTAACCATAAATCTCTATCCCTCTTATTACTAGGAGTCATATCATCTCAATATATTTTCTTTCATTTTATTACTCATTGAACCATATTGCCTTGGGAGATTTTTTTTTTCCCACTTACTTTTATCCTTTTTTTTTTAATTTCACTTATATCATAGCATTTCTATATTTGCTGCATTGATATTTTGTTTCTATTGTCCCCTATCAATATCTATGATAAGTTATATCAAAATTTTCTTATAACATAAGGGGGATGATGATCAAACAAAATAAAAGCTACTCATTTCTGTTATATTAACAATACAATCTAATATATCTCAAACCCTTTCAATAATTTAATGTTCACTCATGTTAATATTTTATTAATTTAATGTTTATAGTATGTATTAAAAATTCGTTTTATATGTTTATTTTTTCTAGTTATCTTAAAACTTTTAAGTTCAAAGTTTCCTCAATTCAAACTTCATTAATTAGCACCTTAATATATGTAAGTGATATGCATTTAAAAAGTTTAATGTGAAATATGATTATAATGCTAAAATAAACTTGCAATAAAAAAATATTTGTCATACTTCTATTAGCTCAAATCAAAATGGCAATAATGATCTTAATTATATATAATTTTTTATTGTAATTACTAAATATCTTTTTTCTCTTCAAAGTTTAGCTTTCTAAATACCAACCTTTACAAAAAAATTCAAGATATGGACATCAATTTAAGTAGCTTTTTAATCCGGCACTAAAGCATTTTTCAGAATTTGGGACGAATTCTAGAACAAAAATTTATCTTATGATTATCAAAGAATTTGGCAAGTTTTTGTTACCAAATTCGTTGTCATTTTTGCAACAAATTTATTATTCGTTGCAAACTTAGGAACAAAAATGGCAACAAAAAAAATTTTATCACCGAATTTGTCCCCAAATTCGTTGCAATATTAGGGACAAACTTGGCAACAAAATATAATTTGTCATCAAATTCGTCTCCAAATTTGTTACAAAAATAGAGACAAATTTGGCAGAAAATTTATGTGAATTCGTCCCCAAATTCGTACCTAAGTTTGCAACAAAAATAATTTTCGTTATAAATTTGTATACTTTTTTGCAACGAATTTGGGGACAAAAATTTTATTCGTCGCCAAATTCGTCCCCAAATTCGTTCCCAAATTTGCAACAATCCATAATTCGTTCCAAAAGTTGGCATCAACCATTTTGGGACGAAAATATTTTCGTCCCAAATTTTGTCCCTAAAATTTTTGCAACGAATTTTTTTTTTAAATTCGTCCCCAATTTTGTCCCAAAATACCTTATTTTTTGTAGTGACAAACTCCTTTGAATATCAAAATTTTGTTAATGGCTTAGTTAAAAATATCATACTTTCAACTTCTAAACTCTTAATCCAACATTCAAAAGTAATATCATTCTTAAATATATTACAACTTTTTACTTAAATTAATTACTCTATAACAACTTCATTAATTAGTTTACCATTGATTATATCATATATTTTATGTTGTGAATCTTACAGTGTTTATCACTTTTCCCTTCAATTTTAATTAACTATTTGTTCAAATAATTCCATTCTTCAAATTAATCAATCCTTCATCTTTAACCTAATAAATCCTAACCTCTACTCATATGTACTCTCCAAGAATTGATAACACAACTGATAGTAGTCGTATAAAATAAAAATTTCTAGATCAATTCACTCAAGCAAAATTCTATGTGCCTGCATGGAATAGATTTATCACAAGAAATTATATAAGTTTATTAGCAAAACACAAAGCTTCAAGATCACCATGGACATGGACATGAAGAAGAAGATCATGTACTCAATTCCATGAGCTCTGCCTGTGCAGGTGCCGCTTTTCATCATGCACTCTTCCACCTTCGTCTCCGGCCTCGTCTTCTCCACCTACTTCTCCTGGAGGCTCTCCTTGGTGGCGCTTCCCCTCGTCCTCCTCCTCATCATCCCCGGCCTCATCTACGGCAAGTACCTCCTCTACCTCTCCCGCAGGTCCCGCGAGGCATACGGCAAAGCCAACGCCATCGCCGAGCAGGCGCTCAGCTCCGTCAAGACCATCTATTCCTTCACCGCCGAGAAGAGCATCGTGGAGAGGTACGCCGGCATCTTGGACATGACCGTGAAGCTAGGCATCAAGCAGGGCGTCGCCAAGGGACTCGCAGTGGGAAGCACGGGCTTGTCCTTCGCCATCTGGGCCTTCCTTGCTTGGTATGGGAGCAGGCTGGTGATGTACCATGGAGAGAGCGGTGGCCGGATTTATGCAGCCGGGATTTCCTTCGTTTTGGGCGGATTGTAAGAAAGATTCAATTTTTCTTCTTCTTCTTCTTCTGTTTCAGTTCATGGATCGATTCATGGTTGATGCAGATCTCTGGGCATGGCGCTGCCTGAGGTGAAGCACTTGACGGAGGCATCGGTGGCGACGAAGAGAATAGTCGAGAGGATCAACAGACGACCGCGGATCGATGCGGAGGATCAGAAGGGGTTGAGAATGGAGGAGATGCATGGCGAGGTGGAGTTCGAGGGCGTCCGGTTCGCGTACCCTTCGCGGCCGGAGGCCGCCGTGCTTAGGGACTTCAGCCTCCGGGTCCCGGCGGGGCAGACGGTGGCGTTGGTAGGCACCAGCGGGAGCGGCAAGTCGACCGCAATCGCGCTGCTGCAGCGGTTCTACGACGTGGACGCCGGCGAGGTGAGGGTCGACGGCGTGGACATCAGGAAGCTGCAGCTGAGGTGGATCAGAGGAAAGATGGGGCTAGTGAGCCAAGACCATGCTCTCTTCGGGACGTCGATCAAGGAGAATATTCTGATGGGGAAGCCCGGAGCCACCGCCACGGAGATGTACGCCGCCGCCATGACTGCGAATGCTCACAACTTCATCCGGCAATTGCCGGAGGGATACGAGACCAAGATCGGGGAGAGAGGCGCGCTTCTATCCGGCGGCCAGAAGCAGCGGATCGCCATCGCCAGAGCAGTCATCAAGAATCCTGTCATTCTTCTTCTCGATGAAGCCACCAGCGCGCTCGACTCCGAATCGGAGAAGCTGGTCCAGAACGCCCTCGATCAAGCCTCCATGGGAAGAACAACACTGGTACGATAAAAAAAAAAAAAAAAAAAAGGAAAAGCTTCGTCTTTCCTCTCCGGTATTGAATGCATCGTTGACGTGGTGATGGATCAGGTGGTCGCTCACAAGCTGTCCACGATCAAGAACGCCGACCAAATTGCGGTGGTCGATTCCGGAAGGATCGTCGAGATCGGCACCCACGACGAGCTCATCGCTCAGAGTAACAGCCACTACTCGCGCCTGGTGAAGCTGCAGAGGATTTCGAGCAATCTCGATCCGGAGCCGGAATCCTTCCGCCCTTCCTCCGTCGCGAGGAGCAGCGCGAGCCGCCTCAGCGTCACAAAAGCCAGCCCCTCTTCCTTCTCGGCCTTCTCCGAGGAGCAATCTACCATCGCCGCCACCGCCCCTGCGCCATCCTTCTCCCGGCTCCTTGCGATGAACGCGCCCGAGTGGAAGCAGGCCGTCGTCGGCAGCCTCTCCGCCATCGTATTTGGCTCCATACAGCCCATCTACGCGCTCTCGATCGGCGGCATGATCGCCGCCTTCTTCCTCCAGGACCACAACGAGATGAAAGCCGCCATCCGCCGCTATGCTCTAATTTTCTCCTCCCTCTCACTGGTTTCGATCCTGGTCAATCTGTTGCAGCACTACAGCTTCGCCTACATGGGCGAGCGATTGACGAAGCGTGTTCGGATCCGGGCGCTGGAAAAGATCCTAACTTTCGAGGTGGCGTGGTTCGACGACGACGCGCACTCCAGCGGCGCGCTGTGCTCGCGGCTGAGCAACGAGGCGGCGCTGGTAAAGACGTTGGTCGCAGACCGCGTGTCCCTGCTGCTCCAGACCGCCTCCGGGGTGGTCGTCGCCATGACCATGGGGTTGATCATCGCCTGGAAGCTCGCCCTGGTCATGATCGCGATCCAGCCGTCGACGATGATCTGCCACTACGCCAAGAAGGTGGTGCTGTCGCGGGTATCGGTGGCGCTAGCGAAGGCGCAACACAGCAGCACGCAGATCGCCGTCGAGGCCGTGTACAACCACCGGATGGTGACTTCCTTCGGGTGCGCCGACAAGGTGCTGGAGCTGTTCACAGAGGCGCAAGAGGAGCCGGTGAGGGCGTCGAGGAAGAAGGCGTGGGTGGCGGGCCTGGCGACAGGAAGCTCGCCCTGCCTGTCGTTTTTGGCGTGGGCGTTGGACTTCTGGTACGGAGGTAGATTGGCGCAGTCCGGCGAGATATCCGCCGGAGACGTGTTCAAGACCTTCTTCATTTTGGTTAGCACGGGGAAGATGATCGCCGAGGCCGGCAGCATGACTTCCGACCTGGCCAAGGGCGCCACCGCTGTGGCGTCGGTGTTCGAGGTGTTGGACCGGCAGTCCTTCATACCAGCTTCTTCCTCCTCCTCCGCTTCTTCTAATGGCGAGAGTAAGAAGATACACGGGAAGATCGAGATCCGGAAGGTCGACTTCGCGTACCCAGCGCGGCCGCAGTGCCCGGTGCTGCGTGGCTTCAGCTTGGAGGTGAAGGCCGGGACGAGCATGGCCTTGGTCGGCCGGAGCGGCTGTGGCAAGTCCACCGTCGTCAGCCTGATCCAGCGCTTCTACGACGTCGACCGCGGCGTCGTCCGCATCGACAACACCGACGTCCGGGAGCTCGACCTGATCTGGTTCCGCGGCTTCACCGCCCTGGTCAGCCAAGACCCGGTCCTCTTCTCCGGCACCGTCCGCGACAACATCGCCCTGGGCAAACCCAACTCCACCGAGGACGAGATCGTCGAAGCCGCACGAGCCGCCAATGCCCATGACTTCATCTCGTAATAACAATCACAATCATTCCAATTAAACGCAACCAACAGATTAGATTGATGATCACAAATGTGCATGAAAATGAAATGAAATGCAGATCGCTCAAGGATGGATACGGAACCAACTGCGGGGAGCGGGGGGTGCAGCTGTCGGGAGGGCAGAAGCAGAGGATCTCGATCGCGAGGGCGATCGTGCGGAACCCGACGATCCTGCTGCTGGACGAGGCGACGAGCGCGCTGGACGTGGAGTCGGAGAGGGCGGTGCAGGAGGCGCTAGACCGGATCATGGTGGGGAGGACGACGGTGGTGGTGGCGCACCGCCTGAACACCATCAAGAATCTCGATTCCATCGCTTTTCTCGGCGAGGGGAAGGTGATGGAGCGGGGGAGCTACGCGCAGCTGATCGCCAAGAAGGGCGCCTTCTTCGACATCGCCGCTCTATCTGCCTGATGAACGCCCCCCTGGAGGAGGGACGCCAAGAATAGTATGTATACATTTCCATAGATTCTGTGCATGCGTGCGCAAGTAAAGCGAATCTTTCGTAATTAACTGCCTACGGACAAAACTCTTTAAAACAAAATAAAATAAAATAAAATAAAAAATCCTTTTAATGTTTTAGAAAACAATTTGGTCTTATCTTGAGAGTTGAATTACAGAAGCAACTTATCGTTCGCACAAAAATGGATAAGAATAAATACAAATCCGTAAACCTACATTTCTCGTGAATCTTGTTTGGGAATGCCTCACTTAGGAGATATCAAGCTAGTCAAACTTGTAAACATCTTTTGGCCTGAGAATGCATATTGCTCGTTTGCTTGGCAGATCCAAACATTACAATCTTATATACGCATGCTGCTGGTCAAACTCTATTCACCATGAAAATTCTTTGAATTGCTGAAGATCTGGAGCAGTATACAATGTTGGCCTCAAACGACCTTCCCTTTCAATTTTCTCAAAACTGAAGACTTCTCGATGCAATTGAGGCCCTGCATTTAGTAGTTAGATGGATCAAACCACACGACAAAGAAAGTATAAAAGGTAAGCTCAAACCATGCTTGACGGCATCTGACAGCCTCCTGCCGAACAGCCCTCTTTCGATCATCCAGAGCGGTAGCAACAGCTTTAAGAACCTGAAAAGGTAGTAAGGGCGTAGAGCATCGATTTTTAATATAAGCCTCTGACGGGAAAAATGAGGCGTCAACTATCAAACAAATGACAGTCAGTGAGCAAATACCCTTGGTCGGAATGGAAAAATCCTTGCATGAGGAAGAACTGACATGGCCACTAGGCATTGAATCGCAGTCTCACGGACAATCTGAGACAGAATTCAGCACGAACCTTTCTAACTGAACTTGTTTAAAAGAGAATTACTTGTAATGCCAGAGAGAAGTTACAAATTGAAGCAACTATTCAGTCAAGTTACAAGGTTTTATGGATTAAAACTGAGGCTTGAGCACATGAGATGTCCACTAGATAGAAAGTGCAAACTGCAAACTTTAGTGTAATGTGATGCTTAAGGCATCCATGATCGACACTACTAATTCATGAAACTTATAAATCAAGAGGCCTGAAATAAGCTACCAGATGTAGGAGTAAGTGAACGCTTCTGTATACCAATTGAAAGTTCACAACTGGGAAACCTGATCTGATTAAGTCCACATTGCAAGTTATAGAACGAATACAACACAAAAGGTAGGTCTGCCTACTGATACTTGAAGGCTAGCACAATGTATCTAATGATCAATGGCCATTAAGAATGGTATTAGTCAACTATATCAAGTTTGTAACAACAATTGGTAAAAATGGGACCCAGGTTGAAGATGTATTAACTTATAGCTTAGTAAAACCAATGGAATGCAAGGACAGTTCACAGTGAACCTGCCTCCAGTGTTCCATCTACACTCCTGTACAGTAGCTAGTAGCAAAGGAAAGGTGTTTAATACACGATACAGCATGTCAGCCATGTATGTTAGATACTCTATTATCCCAATATGTTGCCATAATCCGTAGGAATGGTAGGCGAGATTTGTGGAAAGAATTGATGTGGAAAATTCTATCTCATTCAGAATGGGAATACCCAATTATATACAAAAATTACAATAGAAGCGAGAATAAGAAACTAATTATTCCTAAAGATATCTTTTTAACTAAATCCCTTGATTTCCTACTCTACGCTCACTGTTTATTTCTGTACTAGCTGGGAAAATTGTTCACAGCTGTTTGGCACAACTATTTATTTCTATACAAGCTGCAAAAGCTGTTCAAGTTCGACACTCCCCCTCAAGCTAGGAATAGATGTTTTCCATTCCCGACTTGACTGTATGAAATCTAGAACTACTCAGTCCCTTTGTTAACACATCATCCAATTGTAATTTTGAAAGGACATATGACATACACACTAATCCTTCCTCCAATTTTTCCTTAATGAAATGTATATCAATTTCAATATGCTTAGCCCTATCATGCTGAATAGGATTATGAGCAATATTGATAGCTGACTTATTGTCACAATAGAGTTTCATAGGGCATTCCCATTTGATTTTCAAATCATCGAGAATAATTTTCAACCAGTAGTTCACATAATCCTTGAGTAATGGCTCTAAATTTTGTTTCGAAGATCTTGCCACTACATTTTGCTTCTTGCTCCTCCATGTCACCAGATTACTACCAAGGAAAGTACAACATCCGGTAGTTGATCTTCTATCCACTAGAGAACCTACATAGTCTGCATCTATGTAAACTTCTAAAGCTAGTGTCTCATTTCTCTTGAACAAAATTTCCTTTCTCAGAGTGCCTTTCAAGTAATGTAATACTTTGTAAGCAGCTTGAAGATGAGATTCTCTTGGATCATGCATGAATTGGCTGATTACACTCAGAGCATATGCTATGTCTGGACGAGTGTGAGCAAGGTATATGACTCTACCAACCAACCTTTGATACATTTTTCTTAACAACAGTTGGTTCTTCCTTAGCTTCTCCTATCTTGTGATTTGGATCCATTGGACTAGAAGTTAGCTTACACTGAATCTTCTCTATTTCAACTAACAGATCAGTCACATAATTGAGAAATAAAAAATCCTTGGGTAGAGTATGCTACCTCAATATCAAAGAAGTACTTCAATTTGCCCAATTCCTTTATTTCAAACTCTTCTATCACTTGCTACTTTAAATCTTGTTTTTCCTTTTCATCATTTCTAATTACAATGATATCATCTACATAGACTAGAAGAATCGTCACCTTCCCTGAAGTTGAGTGCTTAATAAAGAGAGTATGGTCCCCTTGGCTTTGGATATACCCAGACTTTTTCATGAGTTTTGTAAATCTTCCAAACCATGCCCTAAAAGATTGTTTTAGACCATAAAGAGTCTTCCTCAATTTACATACTTTGTTACCAATATCCCTTGCAAATCCTGTGTGAGGTTCATATAAATCTCTTCATCTAAATTTCCATGGAGAAATGCATTCTTCACATTATACTGTAAAAGTTGCTAGTTATAAAGTGTGCAGCCAAAGATAGTAGAACTCTGCCAGTATTCATTTTTGCAACTAGAGGAAAGGTCTCCTGATAATCTACTCCATAAGTCTGAGTATAACCTTTTGCCACCAACTCTCACTTACAATTAACAATGTTCTTCCCCTTTGGCTTCTCAACAAGCTCCTATGTCTTATTCTTTTCTAATGCATCCATTTCCTCCCTCATGGCATCCCTCCATTTGCTTTTTGACAATGCCTCATAAATAGTATTAGGAATCATCATGGTATTTAGACTCTATGAATCTTTTGCGTGCTGGTGATAGATGTTTAAGAGAAACATAGTGAGATAGCAGGTAGAGAGGGTGTTTGATGCATTCTCTAGTGCCTTTTCTAACCGCAATAGGAAGGTCAAAGCTATCTATTAAGTCAATGGATGATTCAGCGGGTTGTAAAGGTGGGTCAGATCTTACCATGATCCAAGCATCAGGGTCGGAGATTTGTGGTTGAGGTTCTTGGACTTGTATCGCTTGTGGAGCGGCGGCCTTTCTCCTTGAATACACTCGAGGGATACTTGGAGTATCACAAGAAACACTTGGAGGAGACTTACTTGATGGAACTTGGGCTGAGGTTATAAGTGTAGAAAATTTGAGAATTGGGTGTTATATGGTCTCTGGCATCCAAGTGAGTTATCAAGAAACTTGTTTGAGGTATTCATACAAAAAGGAAGTGAGGGGATACCTAAGAGAGTCAAAGAGCACGCATGGACGATTTATCAAGAGAACCCAACAATCCTCAAAGTTTCTCAATTTCTACACTGTTAAATCTGCCTGGGTTTGAATTGTCTTTGGTACGGAATTGCTCGATCAAGTGTGCCTGAAGTTTGTTTAGCCCACGACGACTTCTCTATTCTCAACTTGGTGGTTTACCAAGTAGTTTCCAACATGTCTCGTAGGTGTGGCGTGGTTTCTTATCGTAGTTGCACCAAAGATAGGCTTTATTGTCTTTAATCGGAGTCACACCACACTTATCTTTCTCCTGCGAATCAATTTTGGCAGCAAGGCTGATCGAGCCATGGGTTGGGGCTCAAGCATCACACTTCGTCAACTTTCCTCAGCCTAGAGTAGAGAAATTGCCTCTGCTAAAGACAGTATGCAGTCTTTGCCAAAGATTTAGATCATGACTTGATCAAATTCAGGATTTAAGCCAGCTAACAATCATATACATGCTCCTTTTTAATAAAATTCTTCAAAACGGTAGCATCTACAACACATTGTATCTCAATTACTTGGTAGTAATCGAGTTCTTGCCACATATTTTGTAAAAATGTGGCATATTCAGTGGCCAATTTATCTCCATGCTTAGTAGCACTCGCTTTGACTTTGAGTTCATAAACTTGGGCAACATTACAGATTATGGCTTTTGAGTAAGTGCGGGTAATGCAATTCCAAATTTCACTAGTAGTAGAGAGAAACATATATGTATCACTGATGGATGGTTCCATAGAATCCCATAACCAAGACATAATCATAGTCTTCTTCATCCCATGCCCCAAAAATTGGATCAGTCGTGGCACGTCCTATCCCAAGGATATGTCTAAGTTTCCCTCTACCTTTGATATGGCTAAGTTTCCCTCTACCTTTGAGATACGTACGAACAACCCGAGACCATTCAAGTAGCTCTTCTCGTTAAGTCTATTGGAAGCCCGAATATTCTACAGATCAACAATTTTCTAGACTAAACTACAATCATCAAATACAATAGATTGGCTAGGCTTATCGGAGATGGTTGTTTGAGAATCGGTCATGATGAAGGAATGCAGAAGTAGAAAAAAAAAAGATAGAATTAGCAATGACGGCTAAGCTCTGATACTATGTGGAAAGAATTGATGTGGAAAATTCTATCTCATTCAGAATGGGAATATCCATTAGTATATACAAAAATTAAAATAGAAGAGAGAATAGGAAACTAATTATTCTTAAAAATATCTTTCTAATTAAATTCCTTGATTTCCTACTTTGTGCTCACAGCTGTTTATTTATGTACAAGCTGGGAAAACTGTTCGCGACCATTCGACACAGCTATTTATTTCTGTACAAGCTGTAAAAATTGTTCAACAAAATTAAATAGTCCAGTAACTCAAAATGTTACAATTCAAGCCACTTCCTATGGTCTTGTACCATCCAAGTTTTATGTCAATTGCAATATCCAAGCACTTGAAGTTATTGAATGAGATAATTGAATGATTGATTCCATCAAAAATGACAGCTAGAAATGATTTAATAGATTTCATTCAATAAGACAATTTTCTTGCAGCTTAAGATACAGTTAAATCAACATAGATTTTTACCATCAAATCGGGGTAGGAAATCAGTTTGATAAGACACTCAATAACTGTATGTATGTTTTCCAATATGGTCACTTTACCTGCAAAAGCATGCAATTTCAATGTCATTATTATGGAAGTTGAAATAATCGATCTGGATAATCAGTTCAGCCCAGACATGTTCAAAGATAAATGATTTTCACCAAATCCGATTTCGATTGTATGCTCTGTAAACAAGCCCAAGTGCAATATGTATCCTTTAAATTGGGTTCACCCATCAAAAAGACTCAAGCCACAAGAGTTGGAATGCAAGCAAAATGGTATTGCTCTTGAATTCCAAGTAAAAAATGATGCCAGTATTCACAATTAATCATCAGTAATTGGATCAGTTTTGGTCACCAAAAAAATCTGAATCCAAATTGAGATCCAAAATTAACAAAGGGAAATCAAGAAAAAAAAAAACATTTTCATGTTGGTCAGATTAGGAAGCTCAGTAAACCCTTATTCACCTTAGGGAGGTGTAGTGGTCATTTTGAGTCATCCATTCTGAAGCCCAAACAAAGTGTTGGAAATCATCCATTTAATACAAAGAAGAAGAACTGAATTGGCTCATAAAATTTAATCGCTTTGCTGTTTAAAGAGACTTAAACGTTGCTCAAGGCTTTGTTTGAGCACTGATGAAGCCATGAAAAGAAACAATTGAAAAACTTAAGGGTGCGTTTGGTTTGCACCGTTTTCATTTTCATTTTCTTGAAAACGCGCGTTTTCTAGAAAACAGAAAACGACTTTTTGTCATTCTCTGTTTTTCTAGAAAACGATAGCCAATTTTTTAGAAAACGTGCGCGAAAAACGCAAACCAAACACCGTTTTTCAGAAAACGCGCGTTTTCCAGAAAATGAAAATGGAAAACGCGCGTACCAAACACCCCCTAAGTTATTTGGGAACCAAGACCTTGTAATGTTTTCAGACAGAAGAAGGGAGAAAAAGCATTATGATTCCTAGGTATTGTCCTGTACTGAAGGATCATAGATGGCAGATAGAAAGCTTACTAGAATTTTAAAAAAATGTAATTTGATGTGCTTTTATGTACTTTTATGAGACTGTATTAACATACAACAGGGTAATGATAATCTAAGAAAACTAGTCTATTTAGATGATAGAAAGCATGGTTCACACTATGAAAGAACTATATGATTATGAGAAAGAAGACTTAACTGTTTCTTAGATTATTGCAGTCCCATTCACAAGTACCAATATTTATTTTGTTAAAATGAATGAGAAATGAAATTACACAATCAACATGTTCAAATTCTAGATATATAATAAGAAACATAAGCATAAAATTTTCTCACCATTATCATCCATCAGAATTCCAGATAAGACTAGTAGTAGGCTGTATACTATTTTTTTATGTGAAGTTTCAGACCCCGAAATAGCTAAGGTATCGAGTAGAGCAGGTATGATCTACAAGGAGACAAGATACTTTGTTGACATTATAAATTGAAGAAGAGGCATACTGAACAAACCAACAACAAAATGCAATTTAAATGCATGATCTAAGTTCAAAACAAACTACAAAGTTTCTGATGTCAACCTTCTTGGATTCAGCAAGCACTGCAGCCAATGGTGTGTCTGAAATAATGTGTCCAAGAGCACGGTATAATGCTATCCTGAAGTTTAATTGCAGCGTTAAGTAACCTTAAACTACAAATATAAAAAACAGTATAATTAACAAAATAACGTGTCGACGAAAACAAAAAAGGGATTTGCTCTTGCCAATGACATTAACTGTCACATTGAAGGAAAAAAAGGTTATGGAATGCTGAACTCAGTAAACTAATGTCTAACTTCTATGTTACTCGGACTTGATTATAAGTATATCTAACAGAAGTATTAGATCTAGGTGTCTGATACAGTAGTTACCAAAAATTTTCTCATGAAATCAATGGGTATGTCGGTGTTTGACTCAGAGTGTCAGATGTATAACATGTGTATGGAGATAGATAAACAGGCAGGGCAATAGAGTCTACCAGATGCAAAATCCTTTCATGTATATATCCTAAAGATGCTGAATTCCAAGTCACTTGCAAATAAATGAAGGCATACGTGGTTATTTTGTCTTGAAAGGACCCTAGCATGATTGATTGTCAATTGGCATTAGTTGTCACAACCCTTTAGTTGACAAGAACAGACAAAAAAATTATTGCCAGACATTGGGGGAAATGATTTACAACTACTCTCATCCAAGTCTAGTTATGCCTGCAGGTAAGATTCTGAGACATAGCCGAAAGCTTAGTGCTATCATTTTACTAATTCCCATAATACAATCATGAATCTAGAATAGAAAATCAGGCTAGACACTCAATTAAATAATGATATTCCATTGACAAAATTAAAAAACAATAAGGGTAAAGTTAATTTCCAAATAGTTACAACTTCACAGCATCGAGTAATAATTACCCTCCACTATTACTTTAACTTCATCATCTTGGATTGTATGTGTTTTTAAGGAAAAAGTTAACTTTCATCAAATCGTGATTCCCAATGGATTGCATATGGTGCAACTTAAATGAACCAAGTGAAGGATACGAAGCACTAGGCATGCAAGGCCCACTACAATATTGATTAAATCACTAAGATCATTTGAATCTGAAAGGATGAAATGTATCAATGCATAGAATCTGGAAGGTTACAGCAATGAAGATTAAAAATTTAAACCCATAGAATAAGTTAGAAACTGGCATTCCTAAGAGAATTTAGGACAACAGGTTTTCAATTCATTGAGCAAGTTACAAATTCCATTTCTAAGATATCATTCTCAGGGAGATTTTTGCCTAAAATTAACAATAAGGGTCTGTTTGTTTCACAGAAAATAACTTACGTGTAAAAAAAAATTCAAGGAGAAATTATACACAAAGTGATTACAGGAAACTATTTTCACCTGTTTAGTGGTATTCAACCTTGAGACGACCATAGAGGGGGGGCAAGAGGGATGGTGCTAAGTTCAAAGTGAGAGATGGAGGCACAAGGGAGATGACAATGAGGATTGCAGAGGGGATCGAAGAGGCAAAGTTAAGTTCAGCATGGGTGCGATGCAGGCTAGACGGAGTTGGACACCTCGAAGGCTCAATTGGGAGAGGGGAGACCTAACTCAGATGGTTGGTGTGGGGTTGGGGAAATGTTTTAGTTTCAAGAAGTCATTTCCCCAAATTGATTGCAATTTTTAGTCATGCAAAACTATGGAGAACAGGAAAAAAAGTAGTCTAGGAAAATATTTTTCTAATGAACCCCAAGAAAACTACAATAATGTCACACATCACCATCATGAGCACAAAAAGTTCTTTAGTAGATCTTGATTTAGGCTAGTCTAGAGGGGTGAAGCATTGCATGAGATTAAGATCAAAGTAAATCCACAATTAATGAATGCAAAATTTGAAAATCATTTGAATAATATTGCAGGCATGGAGATGACTTAGACAAAGCATATTAAATAACAAAACATCAAGTGAGAAGATAAATACTTTTTACTTGTTGAACCTGATTCTTTGATTGAAGAGAGAAGGATCGGCAGCATGCTTGAGAAAAAACGTTGTTTATAAAGTGGCCTTATTGTTGCATGGAACTTCTTATTTAAACAGTCTTCTGAATCATTCAGAAGCACATGGAATGCATCGGCTGCAGATGTTGCCAAAGAGGAATTCCATTCCATCCCAACACCTTTTCCATTCTCTTTCTGTTGTTGAAGTGTAATATCCTCATTACTGTCAGAAACTAGACATTTCATAAGAAACATTGCAATTTCTGTTACTTTCTCATGTCCTCTCATAAGCAAACCTTTTCCAACCCATGCCATCCCAAGGACAATAGACCTCTGGGAACAAATATCTCTGTCAAGAAAATTGTATTGTTTCAAATGGCTGTTGCTTTCTAAAGTCCATAAACAAAGTTTTAGGATGTCTTCACACGCCTGATCCAAAGAAAGCCTAGCTGAAATTTCTGGTTCATTAATACTGGAAGGACATTTATTAACCATAGATGCCAGAGCTTGAGCTGCTGGCAGATTTCCTTCAGGTAGAAGAATCAGAAACAAGTTCAAAATTACTTTCATATCTGTCAAAGGAGTCTGGGAACGAAGTGCTATCACGACTGATCCAAAAAGAGATGCAATCCATTTATCTCGACAAGAGAGGGCAATAATTCCATGAATACTTTGAAAAGGTTGTGCTTTAAGAAAGTCCATTGATAAAATAACGCAGTGAGCTTTTTTTAGAATCAGGGACTGGTTTTCCACTGTACAACCAGCCACGAGAAGCTTCATTGTTATCATAACCTGGTCAAGAACCTTCTAAAACCAGAGACATATCATAAAAAATGTTGTGTTGAAAATATACTCAATAAGTCTGAAATGTGTTTTGACTCAATAATACAATACATAGATGCCCTAACGTTAGGTTAAAATAATTACCAAGCTTTATTTGCATACCTGCATAGTTACATCAGTGTTGAAAACAGATACATTTTCAAGTTGATTCCAAATATTGATGGAAAATTGAACTGCAACATCATCAAAACTCCCAGAAGAACAGCATCTAGAATCAAAGTTAGTAATGAATCAGCAAGGAGAGTCAATCAGCTAAACCTTACAAAACATCTAGTTTATGATTACATGAACTCAGAAGCCTACAAAATCTACAAATGCATGCAAAAAACTAGTATCCTTTCATATGATATACACATATATCAAGCTACAGGGAGAATTTCAAAAAAAAAAAAGAGTTCTGCTGCAAGTATATAAGAAAGTGTTGAAGCTAGGAGGCTCCATGCCCATTAATTCCATGGAAAATGTGGTAGTTCAATAAATAAATATAAAATTGATCTCTTTCCAAAGAGCCAATCAATTTCAACATGGTACCCTTGTAGGAGGTCTGGAGTTGAAACTTTACCAGTATCAAATAAAAAAAAAAGGCCTGTGATTTATGGTGGACGTGAGGAAGCATGTTGAAGCTAGGAAGCTCCATACACATTAATACCACATGAACAAATGTGGTAGTCCAATATATAAACGTAAAATTGAACCCTATTCTAAGAGCTGAAGCTTTTGGAACAAGTGGTTAACCAATCAATTTAAACAAAAACAATGGAACCACTAGGACATGGCTAAATCTTAAGAAACTTCTAATTGTCACTTATCAGCACCAAAACCATTACAAAGGCACAGGAAATATTAATCGCCAACAGGTATTGATGTCAATGTGCCGCCACCACATGCTTGGCTGCTTGCAGGTTCAAATTTTCAAAAAAAAAAAAAAAAAGAGCAAAACTTCGAAGAAAAATAAGCAAATATTTTAAGCTGTAGTGTTAAGTGTCAAATATCTTTGGAATTTTTATGTACTTGTAGATGACACATGGTTACAAGGTAAAGACATCAACCTGAAATTCTTTATTCTACCATTTTGAGGTGTTCATTTCAGTCGGCAGGAAGATAACAAGGTTATGGAAGAGAAATGGATTTTAAATGTATTAATCTTAGAAAGTATCATCTGCAAGCTTTAGAAGATCGTATTAAATACAAACATATAGGTGCATTTAGCTTGTACCTTGGAAGAACCCGACTGGTGTAGCATTCGAGCAAACCAACCAAGCTGTCAGAAGATTTTAGGCCCCCTTGGATCTAAGATAAAAAAGGAAAAGGAATATTTAATTGTCAAGAATCATTCAAAACTGAAGAGAATCTAACACACTGAACAAAAAAAAGAAATAACATACGCAAGCCACCAAGCTGGAAATAATGGCATCTTCAAGTGCTCGAATTATACTTAGCACATATTGACCAACATTAGCAATTTCAGAAATTGCAACAAGTTTCAATGAGAGAGAGACGGTAGAATCATTAGTTTGAAGCATGGAAAGGATTTTCTCAACAACTTTGTTGTAGCATATTCCTCTAGCAGAATCATGACCACTAGCACTCTCAATCCACAATCCAATTTGGACCAAGGCTTTCAATGACAAATTCCACAAGTAAGTTTCATCACTCCTGCCAGTAATTATAGACATAAGTATCTCTAAAACGTCTTCATAACAGCCTTCTGATATAGGTGAACAGGATGACGGAAATGTTGAAAGTGATCGCAAGCCCTTAACTGCACACAAAATAGAAACAATAAATAAACATAAGAATTTTTGTAAAGTACCTTAAAGCTGCTGCCATATGAAGGGGAGTCTTAGCATAGCGGTAAAGTCACGGATTCGAGTCATGGAAACAGCCTCTTGCAAAATGCAAGGTAAGGCAATGTACAATGTGGTCCAACCCTTCCCCTAGACCCTAGCAGAAGCTTTATGACTATATGTAAGAAAGTATATCAATTAACACATTAACACTATTCATTCATCCTTCCATACAGAAAAAAAAAAAAAATCAAACATATAATGCAAAACACATGGAATATAATTATTAATATTAATCCACAATCTAGAATACAGCATATATACAAGTAAAATGATATAATTAACGTCCTTCCAAAAAGAGTACTTTGGATTTTGAGTTAATTTGGTTCAGTCTTAACCTAACATAAACCAACTAAATAATTTATTATTATTGAATATACAAGCTGCATATGTCATCATATGGGACTACTATAGAGTCCCCTTCCAAATCCACTTACTCAACCACATATGGGGGGAGTCACTTGCATTTTAGAACCATGTCACAGAATATTAGCTTGACAAGCCCTTCAAAATTGGCATGTTGTGACATGTCTAAAAGGTAGAGTACATAAAATAGAAGAAAATAAAGAATATCATAATGTGTGTGTGTATGCAGAATTAATCTTCAAACAACTTTAATATTTAAAATGGAAAAACTATCCCATCTTAGGTTTCAGATGTCAGAACTTTTCGCAACAAAATCATGATAACTATCAATTAATTGATGAGGAACAGCCACATCTTTGTCTAACATAATAATTAGCATTTCGTCTGACATAATTAGCATTTCACGACAATGAAACCAGAAAGATATATATAAAATGTACCTGCGCAAAGCACACCTTCTTTTTCACTAGCAACCATAGAAGTATTGGATGACCTCAATACTGAACCGAGAACATGACAAAGATCCATAGAGAAACTTTTGAGCATGAAAAACCAGCTCTTTGACTCTGCAATGAACTCTGCCGCAATATTAGATACCAAAGATAATTCTCTAGACGAACTAAGGAGTTCAACGGACAGAAAAAGTGCTCCAAAATTCATTCCGCCATGAACCGTTTTGTGGTTAGTGATACAAAATTGAGAAGAATGGTTTCTAGAAACTCCTAAAACATCCATTAGGCAGGGAAAGAACTTCAGGAACACTTTATTGCAGCAATATATTGATACCTTTGCTATGCTAGTAAAGATACCTCCAATAGCACTTAAATCGCGCTGGATTTCAGCAGAAGTACCTGAATAACTTGTTATGCTTGTCAGTGACTCTAACTTTGTTCCAATATCTGGATCATCAATAATCAAGCATAGAAAGGAATCTTGTTCAGAAGAATCGAAGCATGAGAGAGCTGTTTCCAAACAATTTAGAGCTTCCATTCTAATCTGATTAACCTCGGATTTCATATCTACATCCAATTCATCAGTTAATAATGGTCTCTCGGGTGAGAAATTAAAGATCACTTCTTTTAGATTAGACCAGATAACTCTAGAATGCTTGACCATCCTTTTCCCTCCATAGTGGTATAAACAACTGTTAAGATACTTCAAAGAATCAAGCTGCAAAGATTTGCCAACTCATTGGTAACACTTCACCAGTAGCTTTAACCTTTAAGCATCCATTACAAAATCCAACGACATACAAACAAACCTTAGCAGATAGAAGAGATGAGGACAGTTTTTCAAGGAGTAGTGGCACAACAAATGGTTCAAAAAAAGGAGATGAAGAGAAAGCATTCTGCATAGCATAAAAGATGTCAGAAAATAGAATAACCAGTGATTAGCTTGCATACATTGACGTAAAAATACTAAAAGCAATGTTTTTAAGAAAACAAATTTTGTTAATAAATAAGTGCCAACAGATTTTTAAAAAATGAAAATAATGAAGCAATAAATTTTTAAAAAAAACATCAGCTAAAATTTATTGAAAACAAGATCTAAATTTTAAAGACCTTTGTAGGACAAAAAAAAACATTATAAGAAGTTCAAATGAGAAGGGGAAAAAATTGAACTAGAAATCCAAACGCAAATTTCACGGGTAAATGATGCACAAAAGCTATTTTACTTTCATTCAGAATAAACTTTACTAACTATTGAGAGTATTTTGCAAATACAGTTGTAACTAGCAACATCTTCTATAATTTCATCAAGATAGTGATAGATGAATAATGAGATGATGGTACAGTGCAAGGCAATAATTCTAGATGGTGTCTAGTGTAAAAACTTGGAGCACACATACACACACCATGACCCTTTGTTAATCATATACAAGATTGGTCAAGATAATCTACCATGAGGACCTGAGTTTCAATAATAAACATGAGATAAATTTGAAACACCAGTTGATGGCATAAAACTATTTTAATCCTTACTTAAAACAAACTATACTAATTAAGAATATTAAATTGATAGACCAAATCAAAATTAGATTATTACTGATTTGTTTGATTCTATTTCCTATATCCTTCTGTAAATTTCTTTATTTTGTCTAGGCAAATCAGGATCGTGGTAGAGTGAAGGATTAATTGAATATGGTGTTCCCCAAACAAACTGGCGTGCTTGCATTTTACCATGACATGTCACTGCCAGATGGAGAAGTATCCTGAAAATGAGAACATTGCTCCAGGCCAGTGCCAGAAGCACGTGTCTAACAATCATCATCTACTCTCTCTATATAAATTACCATCTAAAATAAGTCTTTGCTTTTATCTAATATCAACATTCCTCAGTCATACATATTGTAGGTCTTCCTCTCCAAAAAGTTAGAATACGAGAAAAAGAAGAAAATATCATGTGTACAAGAAAGTAAAACAAAATTGAAAAAGTAGATAATCATTAAGACATAAACCTTCCACATAATTTTCGGCTTTTCAGAATAAATTTGAAAACTAACAAAGGTTGAGCTGAAAAAACAGAGAACAAGTGACATACCATTAATCCCTTAGAGAGATCTTCCCTTTTTATATCAAAACCATCATCCTTTGGCTGCAGTGAACAGAAATGTATGTACCTCATGATCCAAGCATAAGATGTGTTTGCCAGAAAAATTTATATGAAAAACGTGAAAGCAACAGATAAACATACATTATGATTTCCAATACTACAAGAATGACTTGGTATATTTGTAAAACAAATCCAATGAGGAACCAGTGATGATAACACAAAGTATTATGGAACAGCAAGCATTCAAGCATTTGAATTACATTGATGAACATTAAAGGAATATACTAGTTAGCTGGGCATTGAATGCATAATCTTAGATGTATACAACAGAAAAAAATGAGCAAAGAACTATAACAGAGTACTGAAAGCAATAACTTGTAATCCAAAATCCCTATGAAATCAGAAGAAACAGGAAAAAAAAGGATCAAGGCAAGCATGTAGAGCTGTGTAGCAATGGCTGCCTAAGATAGCAGCATTGGCTACTACTTTTTCTCATGCAAACTTCCAAGATACCATAGAAACATTTCTCATGAGTTAAAGTCAGCTCCTGAAATTCAAAGAAGAGGCAAACTCACCATCGACCTCAAGCAATGTTTGTCTCAACTGTGGTCAACTACACAAAAAGTGATCACAAACTACTACTAAACATGGACTTGCTGCAAGATCTCAAATCTTAGTCTCTGGTTCACTTGACACCAAAACAAATGCACCATAAATCCATAAAATATGTGAGCTTATTTTGACAAAGATAAGAGTAAACAGTCTGCAGTTATTATTCCAGAAGGTATCAACTGGATACAAGTTGCAATGTAAACTCAGCTACCCAACATATTTGCATCATATTGTTGGTGAAATCATGCTCCAAGCGGTTAAGTTGGTTTAGCATATTTTGATGTGATTGACAAAGGCTTAAAGTTAGTCTTATCATGTGCTTGATATATTTATTGAGTGTGCAGTCTCCATTGGTAGAAGGTTATGGTTGACCAAGAGCTTTGCAAGTTGATTGGAAGTTTAAGGAGGTCCAGATTGACCAAGAACTTGGCAGATTGATTGGAAGTTCAAGAAGTCAAGGCTGACTAAATTCTTGGCAGTTGATGGAAAAGTCCAAGAGGTTAAGGACAACTAGAAGCTTGACAATTGTTGAGAAATTCCAAGAGGTTTTGGCAGGCTATTAGTGAGGTCAAGGTTGACCAAGAGTTTGGTGGTGACTCAATGGGATTGAGTCATACTGATAGATGACTTAATGCAGTCAAGTTAAACCGGTTGTTGGTTTAATGGTTTGATGGTCAAGAATGAGATGGGCTTGTGTGAACAAGAAGTATCGACAGCATTTGAAGACTTAGAGGTGATGCCTCTAGGAAAATGGATGAAGAAATAGAGGTGGGGCCTCTAGGTAAACAGATAAAGACCTAAAGGTGAAACATCTAAGTAGATGAATGAAAACCTAGAGGTTGAGCTGCTAAGCAAGTGGACAAAGACCTAAAGGCTAAGCGTAGCCTTCATGAAAATGGATGAAGAGTTGTAGATAGGGGATCTAGGCATTTGAGGTCGAGAGATTACGAGGGAATCTAATCTTGAGTTTCTTTATGGGCAGAAGTCTACCTAGGTCTGCATTTAACAAAGGAACAAGTGTGATCTCAAGCAAAGTTGAAATCCTTAAGCAGATTTAGTTGAATGAAGGAATGTCTCGTACTCTCAGATGAGTTATTTGTTGAATCGATTAAGTAGTCTTAACAACCAGCTCAAGAATAGAAAAGTTCTATTTTAGATTTAGACAACTATACAAGGTCTTTAGTTGACCAAAGTAGCTTGAGTTAAGTAGGTATTAGACTACTCAAAAAAGGGTGCTCACTATTGGGCTCAAGTTGATTGAAGAGGCCTTCAGCCAACTAGAATAAGTATTTACTAGTGGATGAGATTGTTATCTTATCCATATGAGTGAGTTTGTTTGAGTCGACCAGAAAGGATTTGCGTCATGGCATTTAATCGAGTAAACTATTTGTGGAAAAGATAAGTCTCTGATCCTATCAACTGAATTGAGTCGAGTTACTAAAAAGAGGTTTTTAATCGATTGGCATTGTCGGTTTCCTTAATCATAGTTTCAACCTATTGAAAATGATTTGAGTCAACGGAATTCAATCACAAGCTAATCAATTGAGTTGTCTTTTCCACTGTGTTGGTTTGTGTGTATAAATTAGGGGTACAAGGGCACCGTGAAACAAACCAATAATCACAATGAATTCTCATATTCTTTGCATCACTAAATGCTTCTAACGACATCATGAATTAAGAATTAGGCTTCGACTCTTGTAATGTTTTTCTTTTTCTATTTTCTTGTACTCATTATTGTATATTGTTGTATGAGAATATTTGGTAAGGGTTCTCCACTCCTAAAGAAGGTCCTTTTCAATGTGATTTTGAGATGTGATCCACCTAATGAGTTGGTGGGCTGTGAAGTAACGCCTAGTGGTTCGAACCATGTTAAATACTCCTTTTATTGTTGATATTATTTGTAATTGTTTTCTTTTTAATTATGCTACATATATTCTGATTCACAAACACAAAGCATATTTCTATATTAAGGTGGCGTTTGGTTTAGGGGTTTGGGAATGAGGGAATAGATTCATTCCCAAACCTTGTGTTTGGTTAATGGGAATGAAATCGATTTTGGAATGAAATCCAAAATATTAATGAAACTCACCTCTTCCATTGGGTTTTGATAGGAATAGGAATAAAAATTAAGTTTTGGACAAAAATACCCTAAATATGTTCAATTTTTCTTTCATTTCACTTTCTCTCTCCTTGTTTTCTCTCCTTGTTCCCCCTCATCATACTTTCTCTCTCCTCATTCTTACCATTTTCTCCTGTATTCTCTCCCATTAGACACTCTCTCTCCTTATTTTCTTTCTCTTCATTCTCTTCCATCACACTTTCTCTCTCATGATACTTTCTCTCTCCTCAATCTCTCCTACCATACTCTCTCTCATTTTCTCTCATCACACTTTCCCTCTCTTCATTTTTCCCATCACACTTTCTCTCTCAACACACTTTCTCTCTCATCATTCTTTCTCTCTCCTCAATCTCTCCTCATTTTCTCTCATCACACTTTCTCTCTCATCATACTTTTTCTCTCCTCAATCTCTCCTATCACATTCTCTCTCCTCATTTTCTCTCACCACACTTTCTCTCTCTTCGTTTTTTCCCATCATACTTTCTCTCTCATAACATTTTCTCTCTCATCATATTTTTCTCTTACATCTAATTTTTTCTCTTATTTTATTTAGATTCATTCCGATTAAAAATATTCAAGTAACCAAATATTATTTTAAGAATGATACCTAAGTTCATACTCATTCTCATTCCATAATACTATGATACTCATTCATATTCCGATTCCTAGGAGTGAACCAAACGCCACCTAAAATTTGATCAACCTTGTAAATCAAGAGCAGAAATTGAAATTTTCATTTTTTATTTTTTGGCTATCCACCCCATCTCTCTCCTCCCTCCTCCCTCCTCCCTCCTCCCTCCTCTAGCTGTGCCATCAATCCTACAGATATGGCTTTGATGTTGGACATAGCATAACAATACACACACTACACAGGAGCATACAATAGCACAAAAGTTTTACAATGTCCCGTCTCCTCTCTCCTCCCTCCCTCCTCTAGTTGTGCCATCAATCCTACAGATATGGCTTGATGTTGGACATAACATAACAATACACACACTACACAGGAGTATACAATAGCACAAAAGTTTTACAATGTCCTACATATTATACTTCATAACTTCAATTACGCAATTCACATGCTTGATAAAAAAGGACTAAAATTTAATATTATATTGGACAAAAACATGGCTTATCAGTCATCATAGTAGATTTTATCCAAGTAACTAACTACAATTCTTTGCCTTGACAAAATTTCTACAGCAAATCTACCTCAATATAGTATTAGCAGAGATACACCTTAGGCATATGCAGCTTAAAATCATTCTTTATGATAGGGGGAAAAGAAAAAGTATGTCCGATCTCCGATTTCTAAATCTTTGAATTTGGTGGTATGGATCACTATTAGGAAATAAACACAAATGGTACATTGTTAGAGGAATATCATGTCTCACTGTACTATTGAGAACCAAACATTTCTAAGAATTCTTCACCAAAATATCAATGAAGGGGTGAACAGGAAAATAATTAACAAGTTGAAGGGTGGGTCTCCATATTATACTCAAAGAATAAGATCCTTGATGGGCATATGACGAAACCAACCAGAAAATATAGCAAAATAATGTTGCAAACTCAAGAAGATGGAGAAGTTAAAGTTCCATTTACATTTCACAAACACTGGTCAAGTTCTATTTTGTTTAAACTTACATGTGTGAAGTATATAGGATAGTACCGACTTAAAATATCAAAGATGTCCTGAGCAAAGCTTGCCATTGGGCCAGATGGATCAGGATACAAATGCCCAAGAATCTCAACAAGATGAAAATTAAGCATTAAGCATCGAGGATCTTTTTCTTCATCTATTGCTTCACATATTCCATAAACAAGGTCATCACCCTGTGCCACCACAATTTGTACGATGTAAGATGAATTGCTACATATAATAAGACATTCGAGATAAGTTAATTATAACTTACAGTAATAAAAAAGTTATCCCTACACAAATCAAAAGCATAGCTGAGCTATTAAAAATACAATCACATCAGCAGAACAACACGACAAATATCCCCTCAAGTGAAAAATGAAATCAAATAACAATTCTAAAACTAAATGTGCATAATTTTAATTCGTCACAAGAACAGGAAAAGAATAATGCATCCCCAGTCAATTGACCTTCTAAACTACCTTTTCCATTCTTAGATGAGGAGCAATGTCCATGGACAAGGACAAGGAAAGCACAAGTTTTCTAGCATTTTTTTTATTCTTGGTTTGCGTTGTGTCATAATTCTGGTTCACTAGGCCGCTTGTATTATGCAAAGAATCCCTTAGAATTTGGGCCACATTAGCAATAGATCAATCCCAACACAAGTAATTCCTAACATAAGTAGTTGGCAATCTCCATGGACGCTCAATTATTTATTCCATCATTATCATTCTCTCTGCATGATGATGTATTTTGAATTTAACTCAGTAGCAGCTAAGATTTTCGTCCTTAAAAATACAGAAAAGAAAAACAGATCATCCCCGTGTAACTCACTTGGATATGGCGTATTACACAACTTAAACCTCTAATTTCAGATGGCATGTACAAGTACTTATACCACAAGTACATCTCAGTTCATTCCATTTCTTCTAAGTTACACTCATCCAACATAATAAAGTAGTGCTTTTCAATGACAAAATACAATCACGAAATCCTTGATATGTATAACAATTGAGCCAGCAATATCCTACCACACTGAAGGCTCACAAGTCACAAACTTTAGATTGTTTCAGCTATTCAACAAGTACTGTCTGATGATCCTCCGATTTGAAAGGCAATGGGTTTTCTTTTGAACATATACAGAACTATGGATCAAGAGATGCTAATATGAAATGGAGCAATGGATTTTGTTAGAAAATGCACAGACGACAGAACCATATATCACAGCTTGATAGCTAAAGGAAACAAGAAGAAATAGGTGATCAAATTAAATTTCAAAATCACAAGGAGAAGTGCAAAATACCAACACCACAACAGCATCAGTATAAGCATCCAATAGGCACTGAAGAACTTCTAAACATAACTGCAAAGGCATATAAAATCCATGACAAAAACCAGTAACCCACATTCCATAATAGTAAAAAAAATATTGCCCGTGCACTATTAACCTTACGGTCACGAACTGCTAGTGATTGCACTTGTACATTAATTAAGAAAGATTTTGCAAGTGTTCTTGCATCACTATTGTCAACCATGCCAAACTTTTTTGTTCTCTTCAAAAGAGCTAGGCAACCAACAAGAACTCCCCAGAGTACTTGCCAATCTTCCTGATGCAAAAAAGGATAACCGCACAAAATATCAATTTGAGCTGCCATTCAGACAAGAAATTGCATCTAAAATTTAATGATAAGCAGCCTGCAACTTTACAGATCGCTTTCCAATATGAAAATGATCGTGAAAAGAATACATTAAATTCAATCATGTCAACAAAAATTTAAAAATCAAAACAGCTGTATCGGAGATAAGTGGAAATTAAAGCATTAGGTTTGATAATTGTGATGCCATTTGTGTTTTTCTTAGACTTTAGGGAACTAGTATGTTAGTTTAGGAAACAATGTGATAAAGGCTTAGTTGTTGTTGTTGTTTAGGAAACTAGTATGTTAGTCCTATGTAAACAATGAGATATAATACAGTTTCTATCAATGTAAGAGATGCTCATTTATTCAATGATTCAAGTCCCTAAGATATTCCTTATTTAAATATATGAAGTTCATCACAATAGGGAAACTAGTATGTTAGTTTGTGTTTTTCTTAGACTTTAGGGAACTAGTATGTTAGTTTGTGTTTTTCTTAGACTTTAGGGAACTAGTATGTTAGTTTAGGAAACAATGTGATAAAGGATTAGTTGTTGTTGTTGTTTAGGAAACTAGTATGTTAGTCCTATGTAAACAATGAGATGTAATACATTTTGTATCAATGTAAGAGATGCTCATGCATTCAATGATTCGAGTCCCTAAGATATTCCTTATTTAAACATATGAAGTCCATCACGATCGGCAACAATATAGCATATCTTGGATCTAGCTGTTACTAGTCAAGTCAAATACCCATAAAAAAATTCTTCTTAAAGCTTTCAATATTTAACTTGTAAAAAAAAATATTATAGAGACCTGTGCGAAACAACGTAAAAGAAACTCTGTTTTGACATTTCAACTGCCATTGCAATATTATAGTTAAGTTTGGAAAAATGAAGTACTATATGTAGGATCGAGAAGAACGAGCACCAACACTATACTGCTATGTTATTGTAAAAGGATAACTATATGTCACAATGGAACATAAACCTTATTCATCTGATATGGGACTAAACTTATTACAATATTTACTCAATATCTAATACCTTTAGTATTCACCTCAAACTCGAGTATAGATATTATTTATGTCCAGTTTGTTATATAAACTAGAAATCAAGTTTGACTAAGAGACAATAAAGATGAAATCACAAATATAGCACTTGCGCGTAAATGAAACAAAACTTTGAGGGAGTGTAAAGGCATGGATTCCCTGACCTCAGATCGACACTTCAACAGAGAGAGGATGAAGAGAAACCCTAAGAATAAATTTCTCAGTGGACTTTTACTTGCAGCTGCACATACAACAGCACCACAAGGGGTTGAAGAAATATGAGAAGAAAAACACTTTATGAGGATTGTAAGGGTGACTGAAAAGTTTAAGCAACACCCGAAAGAAGAAAGGTGAGAAGGAGCACACTCAGACAATCCATAACATATAGTGGGGCATAGTGAGTGCAGGACAAAGAAGATAAGATTAGACAAACGATCAGGATGAAGATGCAAAAATGGAAGGACAAAGATAAGAACTGCTGCTGGAAAAGAATTACACTACGATAAATCTGAGATGGTAAAGGAAAAGGAAACTCACCAGAAAGGTCTCAGAACACCAAGAATAAAGAGAACTTGAACAGGTTTGCTACTCATCAGAGCACACGAGGGCAAGCTGATTTGGCAGAGATGTTGAAAGAAGATGAAGAGAGTCCACTAGTACTGCTGACTAGTGCAGAAGCTGGATCTTGAAGGTAGCTTCCAGTGATTGAAAACAGCTGGAACCTAGAAACTTGCAGGAAAAAAAAAGAAGAAGATGGCTGCTGGTTGAAAATTGTTGGGACCGAGATCAAGGAATTGTCTGTTAAAAGGTTTGTTACTTGAGAAAAGAAAATGGAGAAAAAATATTGGCTGAATCTGCAAATAGAGGGAGAGGTCGTTGTAGAATCCATGGGCAGAGGAAGAACTGGTGACAGAGCAACAAATAGACTGAGTTATAGCCTTATAGGGACTCCAGAACGACGCCATTGCAAGAAGTGGAGCTACCCAGTGTCTGGTATCTCGCACATTGTTCTAATTGTCAAGAAAAAAACTGATGAAGAATGCAGCTGAAGACAGTAAAACTCAGTGTGACAAGACACAGATCTAGCAGAAAGGGGTTGGAGAAGGCCAAACAGCAGGGAGCAGCAGGGAGTAAAGTTCCTAGATGAGGAGAAATGTTATAGCACTACTTAATTGTGACTTGAATTGAGATTGCTTTGAGGCTGAGTTGGAATGATTAATGAGATATGTTATATTATATAACATATATATGTTTCTTGTACATTATATAATGCGTATATGTTTTACATTAAATAACATGTGTTATATATTATATATTATGAATTAACATATAATATAATATATAACATATAACATGTGTTATATAATATAAAATATATTAATTAATTGTTAATTAGATAATTTTAGGTATTAATTTAATAGTTTCGTTTTTAATAAATATTGCATTAGTGAGTTGAATTATCTTAGATGATATAACAGTTATATTAGTTAAATTCACTTGGTGTAGACTGGTGCAGATGATTTTAATTTTTAATTCAGTTTTAATCATCCATATGTAAACAAATATCAACAAAACGTCTTAATCTTATAATTCATCTTAGGGACAAGTGGATCTGCTAGAATATCGATTTTAATGGCAATGTTTAGATTATGACATGATTGGATACAACAATGAAATCATATGCCTCAAGCAACAACTAATCGGTAGATACATAGATATTTCAAATCGTCCAAAAATTCTTCAAAAAATTTATAGTGAATGAAGGGCCAACTTGATGCAAAAAAAAAAAAAATATTCTTGAGCCTTCGTATCTAATGCACATATAACATTTTAAAATTTTCAAGTCTTAAACACAAGTTACTTGAGCATTTTTCATTAATTTTCATCTCTTCCACTTAATTTCTTCCTAGAAAGAAATTTGTTAGGTCTATATAGCCAATCTAAAATATCAAGGCAAAGTTTCATCAGTTGCAAGTGTATGCAGTAGATAACATGCAATCAGGGACAAAGGCAACATGATAAACAAAATAGAAAGAGGCCTTAAATTATTTAAATTTGGATTGTTTGGTTTGTAAAAAAAGTAGTTATCTGCAGCAGCAGTACAAAACGAAGTAGGATAAGACAATCTTACTAGCTTTGCTGTGAAGAATTCTACCAAAATGCTTATAGTATGACCATCTAATGGCTTCTCAAGAAGGCAATTAAGTACTTCTGCAAGGAGAAGTGTACCTGAAAATCCAATATGGAAAGCTCAAAGTTATGAATACTTCCAAACTTAAAGGTTGTTGAACTTGACAAATAAAATTAAAAAAAAATAACTGAAACTGTGTTTTTTATGTGATTATGTGCAAGCAAGGGTTGCCTAGTATGTAAGTGTTGCATGCACAAGATCCTTGATTTTATCAATCTCAAGAGCAAACGGTATTACAAAAAATGACCTAGTACATGTGTATGATTATGTGCAAGCAAAGGTCACTTGGCATGTGGATGTTGTAACTTGTATGGAGAAGATTCTTGACTTCATCAAATTTCAAGAGCATGCTCTGGTTCAAAATGGACAGGCAGCAGCAATTTATTGAGAGAGAGAGAGAGAGAGAGAGAGAGAGAGAGAGAGAGAGATGTATATATAATAACTTCTGGGGAAAACATATGGAAATCATGACAATTAGGAGGGGCAAGGACCACACCCACATTATCCACCACAATATGTATACATGTGCATATGCAGTGCTTCAAGAGATCCACATGTCTTGTGCATTACCATTTATTGTAAAAAATTTGTCCATGGAAAACCAAACTAGTTTGTTGGATCAGGACCCAATTTAATATCTATAGGAGTAGTGTGAAAATTAGACCTTATATGCACAAATGAAGGATCTAGTGTGTCGGTAATTCAGTGAAACTATAAAGAATCAACAAATTGCAAATAGAAAAGATCTCTTGAAGCGGTATCAAAATTTCGACCAAAGAGGAACTCCAGATTCACTTGTACCTCATAACAAATCAATGAATCATAACTTAAATCTCATGAAGAGGGAGAAGAGAACAACAAATTATTATGAAAAATAGTACACTGAATATACAGTGATAAATAGTTCAATATTGCTATTTAGTTGGAAAGTTATTGTAACCAGTAAAATAATACTTTCTATGAGATAATTTTATTGATAGAAAATAACAAAGTTGTTAAAGTCATATTTATAAATAAAAAATAAATTGATAGTAAAATTGATGTATTGATAAATAATTCATACTGTATATTTTAATATATTACCATTCTTTTAGACATCCCAAATTGTTTTCTAGGTGCATTTCAGTAAAAACTATATGTGATAAAAAGGTCAACAAAGACATTATTTAGTTTAATGTATTTCTCGAAAATACACACTACCAAACCAGCCCAAGATGTTTTCTAGATTAATAAACTACATGTTACTGTGATGTCATCAGAGCATCATACTCTCTGGCATCAATATAACAACATAAGTTTGCAATTTATCTCCCCCTCCCTTGGAGGCCTATGAAGCGATCTAGTGATGATGATAAACAAACTCAAAGCAACATCAAAGGAAAGGATCAATCTCAAAAAAACAAGTGAACATCAATAAGTTTGCATGTCTCTGTTTTTTCGGTTTGGTGTCATTGTATACATATCCGCACGTGCAATTCAGCATACAATAAACAAGAAAGCATAACTCACATTCAATGAATCGGCATTCATTAGAGGTCCAACAGCATAAATCTTTAAAGTTCAGTAAAATGTAGATTTTATTGCAGTGACAAACTTTACTTTTTCCATAAGCAGAAAATATTGCCCAAACAACTGTAATCTTCCATCTTTCGAACTATAATTACCTCTACCACGGATAATATGGTCTGTGGAGGTCAAGTACAGCTCCATTTCTCGCACCTCAATATTTTGACAGACAAAAGAAAATAATAAGATGACAAATATTCAAAACACACACACACACACACACACACACATATACGCCCATAAATAATCATCAAGAATTTACCAATGCTTCCAGGGTTAACAGATCATTCTTTATCAGAGAAGAAATCGCGTCCACACTTTTGGCCTGTCATACAATAATTTCAGCTGCTTAACTGATGCCCAAAAAACAACAAAATTAACAAAAGTATGTAAATGGAAGTTAGAAAAATCAACCAATTAAAATAAACTTTTGGTGTGTGCAAATGCTAAATGTAAAGAAACGAATTAAGCTATGAAAAAGACCTATCTAAAAATAATCCCTATGAGTAAACTAAGAGATCGCGAAACCCTCCAAGTTCGTGAAGGTGAAGAGTGACTAGCGAAACCCTAACTACAATATTCGCTTCCAGTCGGTTTCTTCACTTCGAGCAGCACAATCGGTTCTAAATAAGCTCCATAAAAAAATCAATCATGAAAACAACAGGAACGCTTGGTACAACCAGAGAAAAGCAACAAATAAGTATTTCAGAAATTGCAGGAAAAAAAAAGAACAAAAGAGCAAGACATGTTGGTTGAGAACGCGGGCCGAGTCCACGAATGCTTCGATGTGGGAGATCAAAGTACTAGATTTCTCCATAGGTTGACGGCGGCGGACGACGAAGGAGGAGACTGGACAGGCGACGGGTTCTAGGGAGGTTTGCAGGAGCAAGCGACTTGGTAGTTTGTTATTTAGCAAAATAGCACAGAGGCGGAGAAGGGTTGATGGAAAACGAATCGGATTTTTCTCTGCTCTCGATATTGCATCCGCTAATATAAATACGATATGTCATATATATCCGCATCGCAAACGGATGCATCTCACGTTTGAATTTAAATTCGATCGCATATTAAATTCATTCTATTCGGGACGGATTTAGTGGGTCTAAATCTAGTCATTCTATTCGGGACGGATTTAGCGGTTCTAAATCTGTTGACTAAATTTAGAAGTGGATTAAGAACGAATTACATATTCAAATGAATCTGTTCCGAATCTATGTATATAATAATAATGATAATAATAATAATAATAATATTTAATAATAATAATAAGAGCATCCATAATATTCTAGTGTTATAACACCCATCACATCATCAAAAAGTATGGGGTCCACTGTCACATACTCGTTATAACAACATCTTTCTTTCACACACATCCCTTTTAACGTTAATACTTATTATTCATAGGTCCCACCATCCACTCACTCATTTTAACATTGTTCCATATTAAATAAATATGTTTTAAAATATTTAAATTATTTTATTTTTTTTAATAATAATTTTACGTTTAAAAATATAATTTTATTATTTTTCAAAAATAATATTAATTTTTTAAATATATTTATTAAATAAAATAGATGTTTGTGAGAAAACGCAATTACAATGTTAGGAAAACGAAATTATAAAGTTGGAAAAACGAAATTACAACTGAACACTTAAAATTATAAAGTTGGGAAAATGAAATTACAACTGAACACCTAAAATTATAAAGTTGGGAAAACGAAATTACAACTGAGCGGCTAAAATTACAAAGTTGGGAAAACAAAATTTATTTTAAATATTAATTCACGGATTGTTGTTGTATTGCCCCCAGATATGCTCAACTAAGTCGGCGCGAAGTTGGTGATGAACTTGATTGTCACGTAGCTCAGAATTTGTTCGAAGATAATCCTGAAATCCTCGGTTTGAGCCATGGATAGGTTGTGCGGGTTCGTCACCTTCTTCGTTGTACCAATTTGTCACGTGACCTCCCTCATCCTCAACAATCATATTATGCAAAATAATACATGCTAACATGATTTGTTTTTACTTTTTCCTATACCAATACCGAGCTGGACCTCTGACAATCGCCCATCAAGATTGAAGCACCTCAAATGCTAGTTCAACATCTTTTCTTGCAGACTCTTGTCTTTCCTTAAACAACTTCCTCTTAGGATCCTCCGGGCAAGGAAAAGTCTTAACAAAAGTAGCCCACTCGGAATATATTCCATCTGTTAGATAATATCCCTTCGTATATGTAGTGTCGTTCACCGTGAAATTAATCTCCGGCATATTTCCTTGCAAGACGTTGTTGAATATGGGAGATTCATATAATACGTTAATATCGTTACGTGAACCGGCGACCCCAAAAAATGCATGTCATATCCACAAGTCACGAGACGCGACCGCTTCAAGTATGATTGTTGGTGACCCATGTCCCCTTGTAAATTGACCTTTCCAAGCAACTGGACAATTTTTCCATTTCCAGTGCATACAATCAAGGCTACCTAACATGCCAGGAAAGCCATGTCTCTCATCATGCATTTGAAGAAGACGTTGAACATCATCAGCATTTGGCCTTCTCAAGTATCTATCACCAAATATTTCAACAACGTATTCGCAGAACTTGAAAAGGCACCTGATGGCAGTTGATTCACCCATACGTAGGTACTCGTCAAGATGATCGGCGGGGACTCCATAAGCCAGTTGACGAATCACAGCGGTGCATTTTTGTAGTGGTGACAACCCTTTTCTTCGTACAGCATCGTCCCTTTGTTGAAAAAATACTGAATGATTCTCTAATGCATTCACTATGCGGAGGAATAACTCTCTTCGCATTCGAAATCATCTTCGAAATATTTCATCGTGATATACCGGGGTTATAGAGAAATAATCATTGACGAGTCTCTCATGCCCGACTTCACGATTTCTTTGGACGAACCTTCTTCTGCGCGTGTCCCTCCTCTGATATGCTTCCATAAGTTGTTGGTGTTGTTGAAGAACCAATAACATCAGTTCTTCACCCGGATCATAAGCTTGCTCATCGATTTTAACATGGACTTCGTCTTCGCTTGTCGAGTTGGAACTTGAGTTAGAGCTGCCTGTAGAATGAGACATTTTTGGAGGAAACACGTTTTAGTATATGTGTTTGAGAAATGGTATGATGGTCTATATATATTGTTTTTCTCATGCAACGACTAGTTTGCAATGACTAGTATGCAACGTCGCGTTGCAACGGCTAATTTGCAACGGTAAGTTTGTAACGCCTAGTTTGCAACGGCTAGTTTCCAACGGCTAGTTGTAACAGCTAGTTTCCAACGGCTAGTTGTAACAGCTAGTTTCCAACGGTTAATTGTAACAGCTTATTTCCAACTACTTGTTTATAACAACTATTTTACAAAATTATAATAATTAAAATCACATTAATCGAAATGAGAAATACAATAATTAAAAATTACAACCACTCGAAAATATAATAATACTAGAAAATGAACGTTAAGTAAACAATTTAGATATTCCATCTCGACCTAATATCCTTGCATAGGCATTCATGTATGATAAGCTGCTCCTTTGTCATCTGCGAGGTGTCTTTGTTCAATATTTCATACTCCTTCAACTTCAAGCGACGATTCTTAGCTTCAGATTTGGACAATGCAGCTTTTGCCTTAATCTCCTCTACTTCGAGTTGTTTTTGTTTCAAATCGACTTCGGACTTCTTCACTCTTGTGTACTCAGTGAACTTTGTGATAATATTGTTGTAGTTTACTGTTAAATCCTCCATGGTTGATTTTACTTTGTCTTTTCCCTTTCTTTTTGCTGTCTTCTGCCCCATTGGACGAGTATCTTCATAATCCAGATCTATACTCACATCTTGGTTGGAGGAGGTATTGCTTGCTCCTGACTCTGAGGTCCTCGTCTTCTTTGTCGCCACAAAGTGATCAGCGGACTGTGGAGTAAACATTGGACGGTCTTTGGCAATTATCCACACATGTTCGAGATTGAATGCAACACCATTGTTTTTGGATAGATATTTTTCGTACGCAAACCTCAATATATCTTCATCACTGTGACCACTTCGATATGAACTATAAATACTATTGTAATTTGCGTTGAATCGATATACCTTCTTTTGGATTGTATTGTGCCAATGTGACCGTATAACATTTGCACTTCTGGTGTTTGAACCTAGGGGAAGATTCTTATTGTAGTAGCTTGCAACTCGTCCCCAAAAAGCATCCGCCTTTTGATCATTGCCGATTATTGGATCATCACTGATAGTGACAAAACTTCTCGCTAAGACCTCGTCTTCGACCTTTGTCCAACTTGAACGCTTTCTTGTACCCTCAGCATTTGAAACTGCCTTTTCTAAATTAACCACCTCAATTGGGGATTCATGATCGGAAAGTTGAGTCTCCGGGATAAAAGTCGGAGTTGCAGGTTCATTCGACATCGAAGGAGTGAAAGACATACCAGTTGTGTGCGGGGTACCATATCCATGAACAGCCGACGACATGAAATACGGATGACTCATGTTTTGCCAATATTCGGCTGGAAGCGGTTGATATGGACCTCGAGGGGCATAATTCAGATGATTCATAGAATTTCCAAAACCTTGGAAATTTTGAAGATTTTGTGGAGGAAATGACATATTGGGAAATGGATGTGGGTATAGATAATTTGGTGGAATTTGTGGAGTTTGGGAAGATGAATATTCTTGCGAGTTGTTTGTAGAATTCAAGAAATTTGTAAAAAATGCCCTATTATTTTCATCCATTTCGGATAGAAAATAAGATGGTAGGAACTTGAAAAAAATAGATGGGAAGAGAATTTAGAGAGTAGAATTGAAAGAGTAGTGAGTTGGAATGAAAATATGTGTGCATATTGATGGTTATTTATAGATGAAATTTCAAACTAGCCGTTAACTAGCCATTAAAAAGTAACCGTTAAATAACTTGCCGTTATTTAATTTTTAATTTAAAATTTTATATTTACAAAATTTGTTATTTAAAAGAACCGTTGTGTAAAAATAAAGATTTTAAAAAGTGTTACGTTTTAAAAAAATTAAAAAACTAAAAAAACGTTATCAGGCTTTAAAAAAAATAAAAATAAAAATAAAAGTTTGCACATGGGGTGGGGCAGGGCGGGCCCACCCCATGAACACTTGAACGCATTCAAGAGTTTGAACATCATGTCAGACACTCACAATACAGCGTTAATGCACAGTACAATTATAACGCGGCGTTTAACGCCGCGTTGTGGTTGCTCTAATAACAACAACAACAACAACATACTTGTATCTTCTATTTTAAATTTAACGGATTGAGAGATTCAATCCATTTGTACTCATTGGTTTTTAGCGAGGTCGGGATAGGGCAGATTGAAAAATTATGTAGGACGGATTTAGATTTGGATCTATTTTTTGGACGGGACGAGTTCTATAATTGACCAAATCCGGTTCAAACTCGTCTTGGGACAATTTAGTGATTAGCATATAAGATATTGTTAACTTTTAAATCTGGGATTTGAATTTCAACATAACTGAGATAAATACTTCTCTTGATCAATATTTCAAACACTAGTAATTATCTATAAAATTCTTCCTTGATCCCAATTAGTTGATGAAACTAATTGGGAGGAATTGAAATGAACATAATTACTTTTTACCAACTTGAGATCATCAATTTGGTTAGATGAATTCAAATAGGATCGAGGAGGAAGGATTTTATAAAGATGAATCCAAAAATTTTAAATAACTCAATAATCTGATTTATTTTTTTAAAAAAAAATCTATAATTTTTTATTTTTATTATAATATTTGATTATTCTTATATAAAATATCTTAATTTTAAAATAAAATAAAATTTAATCTTATAAAAAACAGCTCATTAAATTTTAAATTCAAATATATCCTGATCCATTCAAGTCAATTCGACTCAATCATAACATAACCTAAAACTCTCAATCTGTATCTGAATATGAAAGCCTCCGATCTAAATCTGATATTTTTCAGCAATTCAAGTCAGGTTGTAAGATCAGATCGATTTTTACACCTCTCCAGTTATATATATTTAAAAAATCATATATTTCTAAATTTACCTATAACACCTCTCCAGTTATATATATTTGAAAAATCATATATTTCTAAATTTACCTATAAAATCGAGTTTTCTAGATAATGGGCTGCAACTGGGCTCAATTTTACCATGTCGCCCATCATGGCCCAACGTATTTCAAATCGTGCCACAATAAGAATTACTATTTATTTATTATATTATATTATTATATTGTTATTCTACATTAAAAATAAATATTATTTTTATTTCATTTCAAAATAACCCTGCAATTTATTTTTTTAAATGCTTCTAAAATTCATTAAATCTAGATATCATCGTCACTTACATATTGATGCTTGCTTACCTATGAGAAAATTAACAAAATACTTAATGTAATATTTTTTTTATTATGAGAATATCTGTTGAAGCAACTTTAGTTAAAACAATTACAAATGCAAAATAATTTTAATTAAAAGTACTTTAATATGCTTAAAGCTATTGTAATTGCTTCGATATTTAGTAAAGATACTTTACTGTCAGTGTAATAATATTAATTAAAATTATAGTAGTTTTATCTTAAAATATTACATTGGAAAATACTTTTTATTAAAACTAGTATAATATTAAAAAATATATATAGAGTAAAATACTTTTTTATATTTTTTAATATACAATATCCTTTCGAGATAATAAAAATAAAGGTTCTCTTAAAAAAAATTGATATAAATGGTGTGACAAGGCAACGTGGTGTGTATTCGATTTTTGTTTGATTGTGTTGAGTAGGCTCGGTACCATAAATTGATTAATAAACATTTTTGTATTAGGTCAACTTGTCAAGTCAGTAAAGTCTGCGGCGTGCAAGAAAAACAATTTATTACAAATTTAATACGCAACATGTGCTAAATATCTCTTTTCACACTTTGTTGACTCAGGAATACGAGACCAGATCTTGGTCCAGAAAATTTGGGATCAGAGAGGTCATGTCCATCCATTGATGGGATTAATTAGACTTTATTTATTAAATAAATGGGATCTAATTTACCCCATCAATGAATAAATAAGGGATCAAGGATGATCCAAAGTCTTCACCAGAAGATCCTTGCCTAAAAATATTTCATCCGAATAAAATAAAATTAAATCCTTTTTAAATCAATTAAAATTTATTAATTTTCTGTATTAAAAAACCATCACTGTTCAATCAACCTTCTACACCCAAACCTTAAAGACACCGTCTCCTCACCCTTTAGAATAAATAAAAAAATAAAATGATTAATCAAGTTGGTAACGTCGAGTTTGAAATGATCGACTCGATCCCAACACTCGTAACGAGTAATTCAGGAGTCCAATATCCTTTAATTACGTGTCTTATTTAGAATAAAAATTCTTATAAATTCATTATAACTAGGATTCAAATCGTGAATACTTGATTGATCATAACTCCAAAGGCACTCTTTTAAATAAATAGATGATTAATAAAATGATTGCCGGTCTGATTAAATATACATATCTAAATTATAGCGAATATTTTCAAGGTATTTTACTCTAATAAAATATTTTATACCTATTAATAATTGACTTCAAATTTTATTATAGTAATTACTTCTGTAATTACCAACAACAGTGTCAACTAGTGGGGTTCTTTCTTTAGAATACATAACTATATTAGAAGTCGACTTCTATAAAATATACAGAGTGAGTGAATTTTATTATCCTACTTATCTTAAAATGTTATCTTTAGAATTTATGATTTAGATTATAATATTTAACTTAAAGATATAAAAAATAAATAAAAAAAAGGATAACACTATCTATATAAATATAGAGAGTTGTTATCCTACTCATCTCATGGTATTACTTGATGAGTATCATGTTTAATTTTTGTTATTTACTTAACATAAATATTATAATTTAAATCTTAAAATCTAAATAAAAAAATACATGGCATATGAAGTTAGGGTAAGAAAATGTGTATATTTCAAATTTATATAATAAATAAATATGGAAATAAAAACATATTCTTAGAGTTGATTGGGTAAATTCTAAATTGCTCTATCTCTTTATATGCAACACGTCTACATCAATTCTCTCAGGACGATCTGGTGACTAACATATAAAATTAATATTACTAACCTAAGATATGAGATTCGAATTTCGATATAACCAAGATAAATATCTTTCATTAATAATTATTCTAAAGATTAATAATCATTCATAAGTTACTTCTTTTATGTTTGTCATGAAATAAATTGACAATAATATTAGAGGTGACCATAATCATCTTTTACCAACTTTATATGCTACACCTACCATAATAAATAAATAATTTTCTTTTAAATTTTTATCATCACCTTTACTTGTATCTTCATTTGCCAATAAATAAATAATAGAGACCTCTATAAAAACTATTATATCATCTAATAATTTTAACTAAAATTGTTAAATTATCTATTAAATTTTATACGACCATTTTGAATTATTTAAATATTTTAAAAGCATAGGTTGGCTCAAATACTTTCTTTAACTACATCTAAACATACGTAAGTTGTCATGATCAGGGGTGGATTCAATGGAGGGGATGACATTGGCGGTCGTCTCCTCTTACCGACGGTGGAACCCCTAATATTATGGGGTTTCATTGATTGAGATAAGGGATATCGTCCCTTGTTTATCGTGATTACCCCTCCATATTTGAATTTCTAGAATCGTCACTGGTCATGATTAAATCTTTTAATAATAGATAGGGATCTAAACTTTAAGGTTTATTATAAATCTTTTTAATTGGTAGTGTACTTGAGGATTTTAACGGTTAAAATGACCCATGTATTTTTTTTTATTTATCTAGATGATTGATAAAAAATTTTCGTATAATCGAACGATCCAGATTCGATTAATCATTTATTACATGAATAAAAAATAATCATTTTTATACTTCTAAGCAAGATTATTGAGATATTGAGCTGAAACATACAATCAGTACTCAAATTATTAAAGACTTTGATACTAAAAATATTTGAATCGTAAAACCTTAACTTCCAAGCACTCATATGATGTCACACACAACAAAGCTATTTTATCAACTTAAAAGCCCCCATAAAATTGTTCTCAAATGTTAATATTGAAAACAATGAGTATATCACCAACTGATTAAATTTCATCTTTAAATGATTACTTAAACTTATACCCATTTGCAGCACATCCAATTAATTATTCCTCAAATAAAAATATTCTATTCATCCGACCTTTTACTTCGGCCAACTAGGCGATCGCCTGACATGCTATAGTTGATTATAATCATCTCCAATAAATTGGATGTTGAATGGTCTCTCATTCACTTAGCTTACATCTTTTCGTAAGTCCATACAAAATCAACACTAAACTAAGACAATAAATATGACTTAAAAGAAGCCTTCCTGATCAGGCGATAAGAACAGAGGACCCTCGTTCTGGGAGTTAATGCCATGTAAAAGTCAAAAGGCAGGTGGCTGACCGGAGAAGGGTAGGTCGATCGTCCGGCCGGCCGACCGGTGCCTGACTGATGGCAAAAGGCGCCCTGGCAGGAAGTTGGGCCCCGACGCTCGTTGAACCGGATGATAAGGCCGAGCGGATGGCAAGCTCGGCCGAAGACATAAGGTAGCATACTGCTGACAGTCTCCACAAAGCACATTACCAAGAATCTCCCAAGTAGACCGCTATATGTGTCCGGTCGGACATAAGGCGGAGGCTGGCCGGCCGGACGCCCGGTCGGGAGTAAGGGGAAAAGGACAAGGGACATCTTTTTCTGACAGCGGACATGTTCTATGTGCAAGCCATACTCAGAATCCTACGACAGAAGGATCCGCTGTCCCATCAGAGACGTGCCCAAACTGTAGCAGTATGGTGTCAGGTAAGCTACTCTGACAAGCCCACACTACGGTATGGGGAAGGACACGTGTACACCTCGGTGTGTGTGCACTCGCTTCTCCACAGCCCTATATAAAGGCCCTCACTCTTCGCCGGAGGTACGCATTCTACGATTCTTGGAGCCACTTGCTTGTTGAGCTTTGCCTGACTTGAGCGTCGGAGGGTCGTCGCCGGGAGCCCCTTCCCGGCCCGACTTCTGTGCAGGTTCACCGGAGGTCCGGGCGGATAGTCAGCAGATCTACGTCAGCCGCTTGGAGAGCGCCACGTGCCTAGCGTCCGTTGATTCAGCTTTCGGACAGGATCAATTTGGCGCCGTCTGTGGGAACGCTCCTGCATCCGATCGGAAGCAATGGACGAAGCTGGACGACAGCACTCGGTGATGCTCTCCACGGAGGAACTCGATGCTTTGATCTAGACAAGAGCCGCCAAGCTTATAGAACAGAGACAAAAGTCACAAGCTGAGCGGGCAGAGCAGCAAGCAACATCAGCATCAGGCGGGCGAGCGGAAGCACCTCAGGCCACCGTTGCATTCCATCGGGCCCTATTCCGCACTCCTGAAGCCGTAGCAACTAATTGATATCGGGGATCTTCTTCGGATGAAATGCCAAGACGAGATAACAAAAAAGGGAAAGCCCCCCCCCCCGAGCGGACGCATCGCCCGAGCAGATCAACCGCCAATTTTCAGAGGCTATTCTACGAGACCTTCTGCCCAAGCATTATGTGCCTCCGACGATCGATAAATACAATGGAACCACCGACCCGGATGATCATTTGGGTAAGTTTGATAACACGGCAACCCTGCATCAATACACAGATGGGGTGAAGTGTCGGGTTTTCCTCACCACCCTCTCTAGATCGGCTCAACGGTGGTTTCGGAGGTTGCCGGACGGATCTATCACAAGCTTCAAAGACTTCCGTACTGCCTTCCTCCACCACTTCGCCAGCAGTCGGCGCTACCAGAAGACGAGTGTCAGCCTATTCGCCATCAAACAAGAGCCCAGAGAATCGCTCCGAGCCTATATCCAGCGGTTCAACCAGGTGGCCATGGATATTCCAACAGCCACCTCGGAGACCATGATGAATGCCTTCACACAAGGCCTCGTGGATGGGGATTTCTTCCGATCGCTCATTCGGAAACCACCCCGAGACTACGACCATATGCTGCACCGGGCCAACAAATACATCAATGTGAAGGAAGCCCAAGCGGCACGAAGAAAGGAAATCCCAACTGAGAGGGCTCCTCCTGCCGAGCGAAAGCCTCACACTGCTCATCAGCCGCCCAGAGGACTGCGGGCCGAGGCAATTCGTTCTCATCATTCAAGATCTCATGTCCAAGAAGTAGCAACCAAACGACCCAAGCAAAAGAAGAAATGGACTCCTATGTTTTGCTCATTCCACCGGACGGACACGCACAACACCAGAGATTGTCGGAGTCTTCCCTTGATCGCCCATCCCGTTCCCTGGAGTGGCGGCCGCCGATCGCCATCGTCCGATAGGCGACAGAGAACTCACGGAGCCGATCGGACTATATCTGATCGCCAACAAAGACAAACTCCCGAGCGACAGCATACTCCAAGACGTGAAGACAATCCTCGGATGTCTAGGGAGCGGCTTACACCGTCCGCTCGGGAAGAAGAGAATAGAAACAACTCTTCCCGAAGCGAAATCAACATCATAGCTGGTGGTCCGATCGGAGGAGATTCCAACCGAGCAAGGAAGGCGAGCGTCCGGCAGCTCCAGATCCATGCGGTCGGCTGCAGCCAGGAACGGGCGAGCGGACCCGAAATTAGTTTCGGGCCCAGGGACTTGGAAGGGGTTGAAGTTCCCCACGACGACGCTCTTCTCATCAAAGCGGTAATAGCCAATTACACTATTCACCGCGTTTTTATTGACACAGGAAGCTCAGTCAATATCATATTCAAAAAGGCATTCGATCAACTGCAAATTGATCGAGCCGAGCTGCTGCCCATGACGACCCCCCTTTACGGGTTCACGGGCAATGAAGTTTAGCCGGTCGGACAAATCCGATTGGCTATTTCGCTGGGAGAGGAGCCGCTCAGAAGGACGCGTACTGCAAACTTCGTCGTGGTGGACTCTCCGTCGGCATACAACGTCATATTGGGGCGACCAGCTCTCAATGAATTCCGAGCGGCCGTCTCCACCTTCCACCAGAAGATCAAGTTCCCCGTCGAAGATAAAGTGGGAGAAGTACGAGGAGATCAACTAGCAGCCCAGCGATGTTACGTCGAGATGGTCCGAGCAGAAGCCAATGCCGCTCGGAAGACGCCCCGGATCGAGGTGAACGCTATCACTGAAAAGCCACCCTCTTTGATTTATGAAGAAAAAGAGGAAGTGCAAATTCACCCGACCCGATCGGAGGCCATGACATTCATCGCGTCCGATCTAGAGGCGAGCCAGAAGGAGGAAGTGATCCAATGCCTCCGGAGAAACCATGATGTCTTCGTCTGGTCGACGCATGAGCTGCCCAGAATTTCACCAAGTATAGCGCAGCATGAGCTTCATGTCCGACCGGATGCTCGGCCAGTGAAGCAGAGAAAGAGGGATTTCAGCGCCGAACAGAATGCCATCATCCGAGCGGAGGTGGAGAAACTCCTGGAGGCCGGCCACATACGCGAGATCCAGTTCCCGAGCTGGTTGGCGAACGTGGTGCTTGTCTCCAAGCTCGGCAACAAGTGGAGAGTGTGCATCAATTTCCGGGACCTTAACAAGGCGTGCCCAAAGGATTTTTATCCCCTGCCATGATCGAACAACTGGTGAACTCTACGGCCGGCTGCGAGTTGATATGCATGCTCGACGCTTATCAGGGATATCATCAAGTGCCGCTCGCCATGGAAGATCAAGAAAAAGTCAGCTTCGTTACAGCCGACGGCACCTACTGCTATAATGTAATGCCGTTCGGACTGAAGACTGCGGGAGCCACTTATCAACGCTCGATGAACAAAGTGTTCAAGGAGCAGATCGGGTGAAATCTGGAAGTATATGTGGATGACATTCTTATCAAGTCCGTCCGAGCGGCCGACCTCTTTAAAGATATGGAGGAAACTTTCCGAACGCCGCGGAAATATGACGTTAAGTTAAACCCTCAGAAGTGCATGTTCGGAGCAAAAGGAGGGTGTTTCTTGGACTACATAGTGACCAAGCGGGGCATCGAAGCAAATCCCAGCAAAGTGAAAGCCTTACAAGATATGCCGCCTCCAAGAAATTTGAGGGAAGTGCAGCGCTTGACCGGTCGGATAACTGCCCTATCCAGATTCATCTCCAAGACTGCCGATCGGAGCTTGCCTTTTTTCAAAATCTTGCGCAAAGCCACCAAGTTTCACTGGGACGAAGAATGCGATCAGGCGTTTGAAGATCTGAAGACATATTTGAATTCTCTTCCGGTACTAGCCAAGCCAGCTGCGGGTGAGCCACTTTGTATCTACTTATCTTCACCCGAGCAAGCCGTCGACTCGGCACTAGTAAGGGCGAGCGGAGAAGAGCCTGTATATTTTCTGAGCCATATTTTAAAAGATGCTGAATCTCGCTACACTGGGCTCGAGAAACTGGCTTTCGCTTTGGTCCTCGCCGCTCGGCGCCTCAGTCCCTATTTCTTGGCTCATACTGTCATCGTCCGGACGAACAGCCCATTGGGAAGAGTGCTGTTGAATCCAGAAGCGTCCGGGTGGCTCATCAAATGGACAACGGAGTTGAGCGAATTTGATATTCAATACCAGCCCCATTCGGCGATAAAGGCACAGTCCCTGGCAGATTTCGTCACCGAAGTACAAAGGCCAGAACCCGAAGCCATGTGGAAAATATTCGTGGATGGATCGTCCACTCGGCTCGGAAGCGGGATTGGCGTATTATTACTCTCTCCTCAAGAAGAAAAGATGCACTTGTCCGTCCGACTGGATTATCGAGCTACAAATAACGAAACGGAGTATGAGGCTCTTATAACCGGCTTACAGGCTGCCCGGCATGTAGGGGTCGGACGGGTGACGCTACATTCCGACTCCCAATTGGCCGCTCAACAACTCTCAGGCTCTTTTGAAATCAACAACGCTCGGCTCAAGCTTCTCGCTCAAGCCTTCGAGAAACTCAAGGCCGACTTCAGAGAGGTTATTATCCAGAAGATAGCCCGAGCGGAGAACCAAGCGGCCGATGAGTTAGCCAAACTCGCAAGCGCAATAACGCCGGTCGCCATCCAGCAGCCAGTTGAACAAGTATCTTTGGTGGTGCACGTCGACCGGATGGAGGGCCTCTCGTTCCCGAGCGACTGGCGGACACCCATCATGGAGTTTCTCCGCTCGGGTGCTACACCGTCTGATCGGGATGAGGCCCAACTACTAAAGAGGAGAGCCGGTCGGTTCACGCTCATTGGAGACCAACTATACAAGAAGGCTTTCTCTCGCCCACTGTTGAAATGCGTGAGCTCGGAAGACGCGGCGTACATCCTCCAAGAAGTGCATCAGGGATCCTGCGGAGGGCATCCGGGCGGACGATCGATGGCTAAGAAAATCCTGCTGGCCGGATACTTCTGGCCAACTTTACAAGCAGACGCCGCTCGGACCGTCGCGACGTGCCTTTCTTGCCAAAGGTATCATAATTTCTCTCACCGACCGGCGGAAGAAATGAAGGCAGCTACTGTGTCTTGTCCGTTCGACCAATGGGGAATGGATATTGTGGGTCCGTTTCCTATGGCGACCAGACAACGAAAATTTTTATTGGTGGCGGTTGATTATTTTTCCAAGTGGGTGGAGGCCGAGCCGCTAGCCAAGATCACCGAGCAGATGGTCAAGAAATTTATCTGGCAACATATCATCTGCCGGTTCGGCATCCCCCGTCGACTTGTTTCAGACAACGGTCGATAATTCACAGGAAAGTTGCTCGAAGATTGGTGCAGAAGCTATGGCATCGAGCAACACTTCACGTCCGTGGCGTATCCTCAAAGCAATGGTCAAGCCGAAGTAGCCAATCGGGAAATTCTTCTTATTCTGCGCGCTCGGCTCGACCATTTGGGAGGAAGCTGGGTGGATGAAGTGCCTGGTGTCTTATGGGCCATCCGCACGACCCCAAAGGAAGGAACGGGCGTCACGCCTTTCCATCTGGTGTACGGCGGCGAAGCGGTGATTCCTGTCGAAGTCGGCGTCGAGTCCGTCCGGATCCAGAATTATGATGATGGCAACGCCGAGTGGAGGAACATGGAGCTGGATTTGGTCGACGAGGAGCGAGCCAAGGCGTTCGTCCGGCTGATGGCGTACCGGCAACGGATGAAGCAAAACTACAATCGGTGCGTAATCCCTAGATCATTCCAGGTAGGCGACGTTGTCTGGAAGAAAGTAAAGCCGGTCGGCGACGTCGGCAAACTGGAGGCTCCTTGGGCAGACCCCTTCAAAATCATCGAAAAGCTCCGCTCGGGCGCCTATTATTTGGAGGATGAAGACGGGCGACAGCTGGACCGACCATGGAGCGCGAATCATCTCCAACCTTATCGAGCTGGGTGAAAGGCGCACTGATGTAACTCGTTTGTGTATATTTTGGTCGCCTATGTCCCTGTAATGCAGGAAACAAAAATGATTTAAGGGATGGCTAATAGCTTCGCCGAACGACAGTGTTCAAATTAGCCTTAAAGGTCGTCGAGCTCCGACGTTAAAAATCGAGAGACGAGCCGGTGTCTATAAACCCTCAGAGCGGAAGGCCGTCGAGCTCCGACGTTAAAAATCGAGAGACGAGCCGGCGTCTATAAACCCTCCGAGCGGAAGACCGTCGAGCTTCGACGTTAAAAATCGAGAGACGAGCCGGCGTCTATAAACCCTCTAAGCGGAAGACCGTCGAGCTCCGACGTTAAAATCGAGAGACGAGCCGGCGTCTATAAACCCTCCGAGCGGAAGACCGTCGAGTTCCGACGTTAAAAATCGAGAGACGAGCCGACGTCTATAAACCCTCCGAGCGGAAGACCGTCGAGCTCCGACGTTAAAAATTGAGAGACAAGCCGGCGTCTATAAACCCTCCGGCGGAAGACCGCCGAGCTCCGGCGTTAAAAATCGAGAGGCAGTCGGCGTCTATAAACCCTCGGAGCGGAAGACCGTCCGAGCTCCGATGTTAAAAATCGAGACGAGCCGGCGTCTATAAACCCTCCGAGCGGAAGACCGTCGAGCTCCGACGTTCAAAATCGAGAGACGAGCCGGCGTCTATAAACCCTCCGAGCGGAAGACCGTCGCTCCGGCGTTAAAAATCGCGAGACGAGGCGGCGTCTATAAACCCTCGGCGGAAGGCCGTCGAGCTCCGACGTTAAAAATCGAGACGAGCGGCGTCTATAAACCCTCCGGCGGAAGACCGTCGAGCTCCGACGTTAAAATCGAGAGGCGAGCGTCTATAAACCCTCCGGCGGAAGACCGTCGAGCTCGACGTTAAGAGCGAGCGTCTATAAACCCTCCGGCGGAAGACCGTCGAGCTCGGCGTTAAAAATCGCAAGACGAGCGGCGTCTATAAACCCTCCGGCGGAAGACCGCCGAGCTCCGGCGTTAAAAATCGAGACGAGCCGGCGTCTATAAACCCTCCGGCGGAAGGCCGTCAAGCTCGACGTTAAAAATCGAGACGAGCGGCGTCTATAAACCCTCGGCGGAAGACCATCGAGCTCCGGCGTTAAAATCGAGAGACGAGCCGCATCTATAAACCCTTCGAGCGGAAGACCGTCGAGCTCCGACGTTAAAATCGAGGGAGCCGGCGTCTATAAACCCTCCGGCGGAAGACCGTCCGAGCTCCGGCGTTAAAAATCGAGGCGAGCCGGCGTCTATAAACCCTCCGAGCGGAAGGCCGTCGAGCTCCGACGTTAAAAATCGAGGGACGAGCCGGCGTCTATAAACCCTACGAGCGGAAGGCCGTCGAGCTCTGACGTTAGAAATCGAGAGACGAGTCGACGTCTATAAACCCTCCGAGCGGAAGACCGTCGAGCTCCGACGTTAAAAATCGAGAGACGAGCCGGCGTCTATAAACCCTCTGAGCGGAAGACCGTCGAGCTCCAACGTTAAAAATCGAGAGACGAGCCGGCGTCTATAAACCCTCCGAGCGGAAGGCCGTCGAGCTCCGACGTTAAAAATCGAGAGACGAGCTGGCGTCTATAAACCCTACGAGCGGAAGGCCGTCGAGCTCCGACGTTAGAAATCGAGAGACGAGCCGGCGTCTATAAACCGTCCGAGCGGAAGACCGTCGAACTCCGACGTTAAAAATCGAGAGACGAGCCGGCGTCTATAAACCCTCTGAGCGGAAGACCGTCGAGCTCCGACGTTAAAAATCGAGAGACGAGCCGGCGTCTATAAACCCTCCGAGCGGAAGACCGTCGAGCTCCGACGTTAAAAATCGAGAGACGAGCCGGCGTCTATAAACCCTCTGAGCGAATGAGGCCAATAAAAAGGACTGCAAGTGTCCAAGAAACTCGCCGTCAATATCGTTCGACCGTCTCTACGTTCCACTCGGCTCAGAACCCAAAAGTACATTGGCATATAGGGAGCGATCTCTGCTATCAAAGCGGAATATTACATATTTAGCCGAACGGAATGGTCACGCCAAATACTTCGTAAAAATCCTTTTCGGATGCTAGAGGTGTGATAATAGATGGACGGACAACGCATATATTAGCTAGCCAAAAGGGCGAAGTACGCGAAAGGAAAGCATTGCATTAAAAATAAAACTTTAAGCCGAGCGGCTTAAGTACAAAAAAGGATCATTTTTGGCCGAGCGGCCTAATTACATATAAAAACGTCTACTCAATATAATCGTAAAGGTCCTTGGGAATGTTATTCAGGAGTGCCACTTGATCTGTAGTTGGGATGGCGAAGGACTCGGGAAGTTGCCCCTTGGACTTCAAATATGCGGTGGTAGCGGTCATGGCGAGGTTAAAGGCAGTGTACATCCGCTCGCAAACCTTCTCTGAAAATTCGGGCGAGCAGATGTAATTCTGTCTCAGGGCGGTGACCCGGCTCGGCTCGGCCTCTTGGTACTCTTTGAAGGCCAATTGAGACGCGTCGAGGGACTCCTGCAGAGTTTTCAGCTCTTCTATATGCTTCGGTGCGTCAGCCGAGCGGCCTGCTTTCTCGCCATTGAGCTGGTCCATCAGCCCCTTTACTTTCTGCTCTAGGCCCCGAGCCTCCACATTCTTTTTCTCCAGATCGGAGATGGTCGTGTTTTTGCGAGTAGTGGCCAGGGTTATTTTTGTGTCGAGCGATTTGACCTGTCGCTCGGACTCGGCCAAGGCGTTGGCCTGATCGGCCGACTTCTTCTGCTCAGCCGCCAACAAATCTTGAGCTTTCTTCAGCTCCTTTTGCAGCTCGGCATACGAAGGACCTTGAGAGCCAGACGGACCGCTAGCCGCCTTCAGTTGTCTTAATTCCTCGTCCACCATCGCTAGGCGGTTGGAGACAGCTATCTCCTCCACCCATCTCTGGCGAGAGAAAATAAGAAGTTGTTAGTGGCCGAGCGGAGATAACGCATACTAAACATCGAAGAAAACGAACTTACCCCCGTGGCCTCCTGCATGTGGCTATTGGCCAAATTTCGGAGGGGGATCAGCGCGACGCGCGCCCGAGCGTCGGCCCACATCTCAGCTAGGGGCCCCTTCAAGGTGATGGTGTGCTCGGGCGCGGTTGGGCGGTCGGCCTCTGGCAGCTGCTCTTTAGTCGGGAGATGAAGAGTGACCTGTACAATGCGGCCATGACCGGGGGTCGTCCGACCGGCGGTCGGAAGAGGATCAGAGGCCGGCGCCAAAAAATGGGATCGGATGGTTGAACGTTGGACTGGTTGACGAGCGGGCGGAAGGGTGTTGACCGGAATAGCCTCAATAGGGGCTACCGGCTCGTCCCATTCAGAGGGCGTCCGGTCAGATGAAATAGCTTCGACCTCTGGAGCCTTGCCGTGAGCACGTGTAGTAGCTCGGGCGGACGGTTGAACGACAGACGTAGCCGATCGGATTGGAGTCTCCACTCGGCGCCTCTTCGAGTCAGGTTGTCCCTCTTCCCCAGCGGAACCTTCTTCTTGGACAGTTGGTCCTCCGCTGGGGGTGGCTCCGCTTGCCACATTCTGCTAAGAGGCCTGAGCGGCCGACTCTGCATGAGTCCCTCTCTCTCCTTCATGCGAGCTGACCGGCTGGATGCCGAGCACCTCCATCTCCTTTGCTGCCGTGGCTTCGAGCGCTGCCGCCTTTTTCTTCAAAATGCCGGCCATTACCGACTCCATGATGATGTCCGCTGCAAAGGAAAGAAGAGAAATCACTTCGCAATCAAAGCATATGCCCAAGTTAAATTCTTACCGAAGCTGCTCGGAAGTGGAGTCCGTATGGGACTCAGGCCGAAGATGTACATCACTCCTTCGTGAAGAAGCTTATTGATGTCAAGTCGCAGACCGGCTAGCATAGTTGCAGCATGAAGGTAGTCCGGTCGGGTCTTGAACTTCTTCAGCTCAGGAGTGGGGGGTAGGTCGACCTGCCACTTGGTCCGGAAATTGGCCTGATCGGGCATACAAATATAGAAAAAATACTCCTTCCAATGTTTATTGGAAGAAGGCAGTTTATTAAAGAAGACTAGGCCGGGCCAAGCTTGGAACATGAAGGTGCCCGGCTCGGACTGCTTGGGGTAATAGAAATAATTAAAGACCTCCGGTCGGAGGGGGATGTTGTGGATCTTGAACAAAACAGCAACACCACAGAGAAGGCGAAAGGTGTTGGGTACTAGACTGCCGAGCGGAACACCAAAAAAGTTACAAACATCTACAATGAAGGGATGTACAGGGAAACGCAGACCGGCAGTAAACTGGTCGCGGAAGACACAGAAAGCTCCACGCTAAAAGAAGTTCAAAATCATCGGGGATTTCAAAATTATCGGTCAGAATATCAAAGTCACGCTGGTCGAATCGTGACTGCATGGTAGTGTACCATGGGCCGAGGGACTGGTCTTCAGGATGAGAAGAACTGGCCATGGTCCGAGCGGAAGAAATCGAAAAGGCAAAAAGGCAGAAGAAAGACGACAGCAAGCGAAAAGAGTACCCTGGGAGCAAAAACTGGGGAAAGAAAGGTAAAGAAAGCACTGGAAACAAGAAAGAAGAGAGGAGAACCTTACGAGAAAAAGGAGGATCGAAGGAAGAACACCGGGGATTGACGGAAGCAGGAGAACACGATCGTCGGAGCTCTAGAACGCAAGGGATAATCAGGAGCACGCGAAAGAAGGAGTGAGGCGATGGAGGAGAAAACGAAGATTTTATAGGGTGGAGGCCAGGCGGCCTCCACCGTTGGATCCAGGTCACGGGAATCAAAGCGTGCATCGCACTGTCCATTTCGAACCGCTTCGATCCCATCAAAGCACCACGCCACCGCCGTCGTATGATGACGACAGTACGCCACGTGACATTCAACCATTCGAAGCATTTAATAAGCGCATGCTCAACCTTAATGTCGAAGATTGGCGCAGAGTGCGAGGAGGTTCAATGAATGTTGCTGTTGACTAACCTTAAAGGCTGTCCCTGTGGTAGGCCGAGCGGAGGATAATGGCACGAAGGCGCCGCCCGGCTAGACTCGCAGTCCAGTCAGTCGGACTAATCGCCTCCTTCAACTAGACTTGAAGGGGAGACAAGTGATCCGGCGGTAAGAACAGGGGACCCCCGTTATGGGACTCAATGCCACGTGGAAGGCAAAAGGCAGGTGGCCGACCGGAGAAGGGTGGGTCGACCGCCCGGCCGGCCGACCGGTGCCTGACTGATGGCAAAAGGCGCCCTGGCAGGAAGTTGGGCCCCGGCGCTCGTTGAACAGGATGGTAAGGCCGAGCGGATGGCAAGCTCGGCCGAAGACATAAGGTAGCATACTGCTGACAGTCTCCACAAAACACATTACCAAGAATCTCCCAAGTAGATTGCTATATGTGTCCGGCCGGACGTAAGGCGGAGGCTGGCCGGCCGGATGTCCGGTCGAGAGTAAGGGGAAAAGGACAAGGGACATCTTTTTCTGACAGCGGGCATGTTCTACGTGCAAGCCATACTCAGAATCCTACGACAGAAGGATCCGCTGTCCCATCAGAGACGTGCCCAAACTGTAGCAGTATGGTGTCAGGTAAGCTCCTCTGACAAGTCCACACTACAGTATGGGGAAGGACACGTGTACACCTCGGTGTGTGTGCACTCGCTTCTCCACAGCCCTATATAAAGGCCCTCACTCTTCGCCGGAGGTACGCATTCTACGATTCTTGGAGCCACTTGCTTGTTGAGCTTTGCCTGACTTGAGCGTCGGAGGGTCGTCGCCGGGAACCCCTTCCCGGCCCGACTTCTGTGCAGGTTCACCGGAGGTCCGGGCAGATAGTCAGCAGATCTACGTCAGCCGCTTGGAGAGCGCCACGTGCCTAGCGTCCGTTGATTCAGCTTTCGGACAGGATCACTTCCCTTAGTCAAAAAGTTGTCACTAGATAGTCTACCCTACCTAACTAAATATGCCATTTAGAATGACGCTTCATAAAGACAAAAGTCTTCTTCCAAGCCTCCAAGTCCATCAAATTCATCGAACTCTCGAAGTTTGCTCAATAACATCTAATCATCCATGACTTCGCCTCATTTTAGATATGATAAAAGTAAAATATATAATTTTCTTCTACTTTTTAGAAATTTAACCTTATATATTGGTTGATGATGCACTAATCTCCAGCACTACAAACCTAGGAAATTATTGTAAACTCTAGCTACGAACTGCTCGAAGTCGAGATGATAGTAATATATTTCAAAACGTTATGTTACAACGCTTCAATCATTAATCTGATGATGCATGATGACAGCCTTCTTTTGTTATTCTCAACAAAATAGAGACTGCAACTCTCTTCTTTTGTTCTATACAGAATTGAACGTCGTGCGACTTGTAAGCATACCTGCATATAAAACTATTTAATGCACCTGTTAGAATAATTGAGTAGTCATCATTGTATCATAAGATACAAAATCTCGTTGTATCCTAGATCTAATATTTAATACATCCACGGAGTTACTTTCCTCATCGAAAGTAATCCCCAAATGATGCTCGATTTTATATTCACTAATATGTTTTAATCTCTACATAAATAAATATAAAAGACTAGTCAGTGAATATTATATGATGATGTATTGTCAATTGATCTTTCTTTTTTCAAACTTGAATCTATCAATCTTAACTCATATGTTTTTCTGGACCTGTCTCTTAGACCTTAATTCATCTTTCGGGCCATCGGCAAACAAACTAAAGTAGCAAACACTGAATCATGACATCAAGAAACAACCGAAAGAAGAGCACAGGAAATCCCACCTAGATGATTTTGGATCTCACACAATGGAGCTCAGGGATATAAAATTATTATCTTATATAATATGACTCCCACAGTCCCACTATCACAGTCATCATATCACACATGGTATGAAACACGTACCACAATGTTAATCCCCCATCTTTTAGAAGGGCATATGTCAGTTTTCTTTAATATTGTGCAAGTATGAGACTCAGTCTACACATAAGACTCTATCCAAAGATCTCTAAGAGAGTATCTCAAAGACATATCACAATTCACAAGTGATATTTGAGATCTAAAACCTGACTTCTTACAAGCAATATGGATGTGACTACGCCCATATTAGTTATGTCACACATGACCTCATTCTGAACACATATCAGGGTGGCTTAAGTTCTAGCAGAGCTACTCTCAAAACCTCTTACAGCTAGAAATCATTTTATCCCCACTCTTGTAGATGGTCACTCGTGTGATAAAGTCGACCTTGCCAGCCTGACATATCTATCTATATAACAAGTACATTACAAAGACGTTATATACATATAAGTGTGACCAATCAATGCACAAGAAATATAATCATTAGGCATCATATTCAAAATAATACAAACTAAGATATGTCATAAAGTACATAAACTCAATGACTTTCTATGTCCAATAAAAGAGTCTCTACTAATAGGTTTGGTGAAAGAGTCAGTAACTATGCTGTGTGTTGAAATGTACTTGATAGTCACTTCATTCTTCTCAATGATGTCTCTTATATTTGGTATCTATGTGTTTGATTCTACTATAAAACTTAGGATGTCGAGTGTAAATGATAGTGACCGGATTATCACAATAAATTATTATTGGTCTCCCACTATCAGATACAATCCTTAAGTCATTTAATAGTCTTCAGAGCCAAACACTCTCTTAAACTGCTAATAAGCAAGCCATGAACTCAGCCTCCATTGTAGATAGAGCAACACAGGTTTGCTTCTTACTACTCTAGCAAATGGCTTCGCCATTGAGCAAGAAAGCAAAACCTGATGTTAATTTGCGTTTATCAGATGACCTCCCTAATCGGCGTCTGAATATCCCACAAGTCGCAAATCATCTCCTCCATAACACTGAGAGAAGTTTATAGTTCCTTTTAAATATCGAAAGATCCTTTTAACTGCTCTCTAGTGACCCCTTCCAGGATTTGCTTGATATTTATATACCAAACTGACTGCATAACATATATCCGATCATGTACACATCATTACGTACATTAAACTTCCTACTGCACTGGAATAAGGTACTTTACTCATTTCCCTTACTTCTACTTAAGTTTTAGAACACATTTCTAAGCTCAGACCTTCACCTTTAGCAATTGGAGTATCAATGGGATTACTATCACTCATCCCAAAGTACTTTAGAATTTTCTTAATATAGGTCTCTTGTGAATGAGGCAACACTCTTCTCGAGTGATCCCTCTGGATTTTTGCTCCAAGGATGAACTTAGCTTCACCCATATCTTTTATGTCAAAGCTAGATGGCAACCATGTTTTAATGATGATCCAGTGGTGAGGTCGGATCCCGCCCCGCTGAAGGTCACTACCACGTTGGAGGTCAAAGTCACGGTGGTCACGGGTCTCCTGTCACCATCCGAACGAGCAACCCACTTGCTCGGTCAGAATAAGGAATGTTTGATCTGATATTATCACAGCTCGACCACACATCGAGCTTCCGACGCTCAAAGAACCGAAGTAGCAGCAAAACAAAGGCCGAGCGGCTATCCCGCTCGGACTTACATCAGGTCTCGAAACCAGCATACAACCTTCAAGCACGACCTCCCGTTCGTCACAATAAGGAGCCCGAGCAGTGGATAAACGGTCGAGTGACCATTTCGCTCGGCCCAAAAACATCAAGACAGTAGGATGACCTAGCGATCCTCCCGCTCGACCCTAGAACAAACAAATTAGGGATCCTACGACATCCTTTTGGAAACCCGTGCCATCGACAGATGGCACGGTTGGCGGCATGGACAAGCAGAGGATCGTACGGTGAAAGATTCCATTATCACGTCAGATATATACTCAGGTCATTGAGGTATGGTGTCAGGGACGCTTTCCTAACATGTCTTTTCAGGAGAAGCCTTGAGAAGCGTGCGCACATCAAGGAGCGTGTACGCGTTCCCCGAAGCCCTATATAAAGGGCCTCGAGCTTCAATGGAGGTATGATACACTTTACTGTAGCTACTGTTACTCTGATTCTTTGCTTCCTCGATTATACATCGTCGGAGACTGACTTGAGCGTCAGAGGGTCATCGCTGGGGAACCCCTCCCTGGCTCGGCACTAACGCAACTGTGGTTGTAGGTTCCTTCGGCTCGGAGTCCGTCAACAGTCAACAGGAGTGCCACGCCCCCCAGCGTCCATCGCCTCGACTCTCGGACATGATCAAATGATTATAAGTTACTCAATGTTGTTCCTAATCAACATTATGTCATTCACATATAATGACAGAATCACAAAAGAGTCGTATAACATTTTTAAATAGGTACAATGATCCTCCTTGACCATTGTTAAACCATATGATATCACCTTCTCATGAAATCTTAGGTATCACCGTCTAGATGATTACTTTAGGCCATATATCAACTTTTGAAGTTGATAAACCTTATATCCTTGACCTACTAAAATGAACCTAGAGGGTTGTTTCATGTAAATCTTCTCATCCAAACTTTTATTAGGGAAAGTGGTCTTAACATCCATGTAGTGTAACTCTAGATCTAAACTGGCAATAATCGTTAAAAGTAAACTGATTGATGTAAATTTCACTACTGGGGAGAAAGTCTCCTCATAGTCAATGCCCTTTGTTTATGTATAACCCTTGGCTATAATACTAGCTTTATATCTCTTGATCATTCCATCGACCTTCCTTTTGATTTTGAGAACCCACTTGTTCCCAATGACCTTTCTACCATCAGGTAAGTCAACTAAGTCTCATACCTTGTTGATTTTCATTGATTCCATTTTTTTTCTTGCATAGCCATTAACCATTGGTCTTTTTTAGAAACCTCGAGAGCCTCTCCAAAGGTCCTTGGTTCATCATCATCCTCGTCAACTCTCTCCCCATTCCGTCCTTCTCGCTAGCCATGTCTTCCGCTCGACTTCCTGTGTTCCTAATCCTAAGCCCTGCACACTTAGACACAAGGGTTAGACAAAATATGACTTATCTTAACTTGTTTGATCACATCAAAACACCCTGGGGTTCCAACAATCTCCCCCTTTTTTATGTGAGCAACCCAAATTAAGCTAAGGTAAACAAATGCAATAAAAATAATTAATATGCAAATAAGTACAAGATTTATCAATTCAAAAATTAGTATATACCTCCCCCTAGACTTAACATACTTCTCCCCCTTTGATCACATAAAAAATTAGGGTTCCTACACAAGCCTAAGGTTAAAAAAATCCTTAAGTAATAAGATTTTAAACACTTTCTTAATCGAAGTTAAAAAATTTTAAGGACCTGCAAAAAAAGTTTCTAAGTAATTAAAATTTTAAGTTTTTTTTTAAAATTCTAAGGCAAATTGCGATAGAAAAATTTTCAAAGTTTTTGAAAACATAATTTTTAAGTTTAAAAAAAATAAAAAAATCCTAAGCAAAAAATTTTATGCAATGGAAAACTTTCAAAATTTCTAAGTTAAAACATAGGAAAAAAATAATAATTTTCTCATTTTTTTTAACATGAATATTTTTGAAAATATTTTCTAAAACAAATTGAATAACCCTTTTAAAGTATTAAGTAATTTTAAATTAATATTTTTTCAATTAGTCAATTAAACTTTTTATTTCGATACTTGCCTTCCAAGCAGTGGTGAGACACTAGGTCTTCTTGGTTATTGGAGCAATAACCACTTTCTAGACAAAGCCACATAAAGAAATTATATGTTTAATTCTCTTGCTGAAAATGCTAAGTCTAATTTTAATTTTTAAGTTAAACAAGTTCTTGGAACCCAATAGAGGTTCCTTCCTACAGGGTTAGTCAAGTATTTTCTAGGCACATAGGCTTTTGATATTTTTCTGATTTGATTTTGGTAAAACCTATAGTACCAGTTTAATCCTCTATAATTTTTAAAAGCAGAAATGTTTGAACCGTTAGACTTTCTCAATCTTTCTATTTCTTCTTTTAATTTTTCATTTTCAAGTTTCAATTTATCAAAATCCTCTATTAGACATGATTTTACCAAAATTCTTTTTGTTTCTAGAATTTCATTTTTTAATTTGATATTTTTATTTTCTAATTTATACATGGATTTTGCCATGGCCTTAATACCAAAGTAAAGCTGATCAGGAGGTAAGAGGCATACCTCACTTACCATATCAGACTTGAAGCATGATTCTCCCCCTGCTTCGTTGCATTCATCTGAGATCGCTCCCCCTTCATCGATGCTGGGTTCTGATGTACTTTGTCCCTCATAGCTTGTCATCAATGCTATCCTAGCATATTCTTGAATCTCAGACTTAGATGATGAAGTGTCGTCCCAAGTTGCTTTTAGATTCTTGTGCTTCTTGGGTATCTTGACTTTGTCCTTCTTTAGTTCTGGGCAGTCTTCTTTTAAGTGCCCTTCTTTTTGACACTGGTAGCAACACATCCTTCTTCTATTTCTTGGATTCTTTTTATTCTACATTTCTTTAAATTTATTAGATCTAAAAAACTTTTTAAATTAAAATTTCTTACCATATACGCTTCCTGATCCTCTTCTGAATCTGACTCAGGTTCATCCTTTTTGGTTGTGTTTAGTGTGATTATCTGGCTTGATTCCTTTGTTGTCCCTGCACACCTGGTTTCATGTAATTCAGGAGTAGAGAACAATTCTTCTAAAGTACTTACCTCCAGGTCTTTTGAAATATAGTAGGCGTCGACGATTGATGTCCATTCTGGTGTTCTGGGAAACGCATTGAGTGCGTAGCGTATGGTGTCTCGGTTTGTTACTGTTTCACCGAGGTTCTCGAGACCAATAATCAATTCTTTTACCTTCGCGTGTAGATCGGCTACCTTCTTACTTTTTCTAGACGGATGTTCGTCAGTCTATTCCGAAGGATGTCTCTTCTTGCTAGCTTGGCTTTGGATGTTTCTTCATGGAGCTCCAGGAACTTCTCCAAGAGTTCTTTGGCCGACGAGTAGCTTCCGATGTGGTTGACTTCTTGAGGCGGCAACACGCTCAGCATGTGATATTCCGCACAGTTGTTTGCTACGAAATCATTCTACTCCTTCTTTGCCCACTGGCTCTCTTCTTTTTCTTCTCCATTCTGATCCGTCGGAGCTACAAACTCATACTTTATAATTAACCGAATTTCGAAATCAGTTTTCAGGAATACTTCCATACGACGCTTCCAGTGTGCAAAGTCCCCCTCAAATTTTGGTGGAACAATGCTTGGTCCGACCATCTCGTTGCTTCGATCGACGATTAGTCCTCCTGAAGCACCTTACTCTGATACCACTTGTTGGTTCCTTTGGAGGTCGGCAAGAGGGGAGGGGTGAATTGCCATGAAAAAAAATAAATTACACCTTTCTCGGATTTTTAACTTAATAATAAAACTTGTAACTTTAAATAAAAGAGACTAATTAAAAACAAACTGAGACACAAAGGATTTACTTGGTTTGCAATAAGAGGATTGCTAATCCAAGGAAATGATGTCACACTATCTGATGATCTCCTCTGGGCGGAGTAGCCTCTTACAGCGTTGACAGCACAAAAGAATAGTAAAGCACAGAGAAAATGGATTACAAGTTCATTGATTAATCTGTGCAAATCAGTGCTATATTTATAGCACTAGTCGGGGCGCCCCGAAGGGTTCCGGGCGCCCTGGGGGGATAAAACTTTATCCCCCAACGTTCAGATCGAGTCAAACCTCGATCTGGTCAAAATCCACTTCCGGGCTCCCGGAATGGATCCGGGCGCCCGGACCACTTAAGTCAACCTAGTTGACTTTTTGTGGTCCGGTTCCACTGCTCCGGTTCAGCTCGTCTTGGTCCGGGTCTTCTGTCCTGACTCCGCTAGCTTGGGTGATCTCGGCCATCCGGAATAGGGCTCACCCGAACCCAAGTTCCGACCTTCTCCTCGAGCAGCCTTCCTTCTCGGTTTCTCGTCCCTCGAACGTCGCGTACGTTCTTCTCGTCCACCTGTGTACTCTTCCGCGGTCATCTCGTCCCTCGGACGAACCAAGCTCGTCAGCTCTCTCCCCGTGTCGTCCTTCTCGCTAGCCGCGTCTTTCACTCGACTTCCTATGTTCCTAAGCTCCTGCACACTTAGACACAAGGGTTAGACAAAATAGGACCTAGCTTAACTTGTTTGATCACATCAAAACACCCTGGGGTTCCAACAGTACCTTCCTCGGAATCTACCATCTTGTGCTTAAGAACCTCCCCAAGTTCTTGTTCCTCAAAAATAAACTAAACCATTTAGTGCCAGATTTCATAGTTGTCAACATTCAGCTTGTCTCCCTTCACGAGATCTAGTATGACATTCTTTGTTGCAGTCATATCTCTATTACGCATAATAGAGAGACATTAGTGGTATTTGATGTTTAATATCTCAACTTTTTGAATCCTATAAATCATTTTAATTCAAATGACTCGAATACAAATTACAAGATGAGAGTATGAGTCAACAAACGTTATACACCACAATCTAAAATTGTCTCTCACCATTCGAATTAAGATGTTGTATTCAAGTAGTCACTTTATACTTGTAAGGCTAATCTACGTGTCACCGTGAGTCCACACACTGCCAAACACTAGTAGCGTTATGTCACTTGTCTCAGAGTTGGACCTTTTTATCTTACCCCGAGACACTCAGTCTAAGCCAAGGTCATGTGGTTGGCTCCCACTCTAAGCCATAAACCGAGCGTAATTCGGATAAGTGCCAAGAAATGCACATGCCACATAGCACTTCGTGCTGAGCACCTTTGCATGCCGACCACTGTGGACCTCTGCTCCCAAGAACCACACTCATGTGTCGAGAACCTAAGCATTGTAGTTCTTCCCGAGTTCTTTCCGAGCACTGCGTTGAGAGCATGGTTGAGAAGTTTTGCGTGTGGCTGTACACGCACGCCGAGCATTTCTTCTCGGGTTTCCTGAGCATCTTTGTGTGCCCATACGTCTTGAGAAAACTCTGCATGTACAATTTTCAGCCGGGTTCGTGAGCTTCTCACTCATAAATTCGTTTATCACTTGGTCAACGAAGTACATCAAACTAATCTAGCTTTGATACCAATATTGGTTGTTGATAAAAGTAAACACATAATTTATTTCTACTTTACGAAAATTAAATCTTGTACCTTAGTTCGTGATGCACCAATCTCCGACATTGCAAACTTTTGAAATTATTACAAACTCTAGCCACAAATTGCTCAAAGTCGAGATGATAGTCACATATCTTGAACTATCAATGTTATGTCATAACGCTTCAACCCTTAACCTGGTGATGTGTGATGATAGCCTTCTTTTATTCTTCTCAACAAGATAGAGTTACTAACATTCATATGAATGCCCATAGCGGGCATAAGTTACTAACAAGCACTAATGTGGTGGAAGCAGCAAGGACCACGTCGCGAGTGTGAGACTCGATCAAAGCAAAGTCATTCCCTCGACTTTTGGGTGGGATCATATAACAATAGTCCGACCTGAGCTAAGCCCGAAGGGGAGCTAGGTTGGGTGGATAGGTGAGTGGTAGAGTGGTTAGAACTCATTATGAGAACATGGACGAATGTGCGGGGAGTGTACGTTAGGGTTCTCTCCCACTCTCCCTTGGTCTTGTATAAAAAAATGTCCTTAGAGCAAATCCAGCTTTAAGCAAGCGTATGCCTAGAGTTTTAATTTTTATTGAGACTCATATTTTTAATATATTTAATATATTTTTATATATATTCTTTTAAGAGATTGAAAAAGAATAGAGCTGTCGTGATAAAATATTTGCATGATCTCATTTTATGGTTAAAGTTTCAGATTTTGCATAATCTCATTATAGAGCCATAAAGGTTTTTTTTTACATTTTAAATTTATTTTTAATTATATATATTATTTTATAAGATCTAATATATTCATCTTCAATATCTCTTAACCCTAGCATTCTCTCGTGACATTTCTCCTTTGTTGGTGACGCTTTCTCCTATGATCGGTAAGAATATAAATTAGAAATTTTTTATCTATATAATGTAAAATAAAAATGCTAGTTTTTTTCGAATTCCCTCTCTTCCTTTTTTCCAATTTCCTCTCTCTGTGCTTCTCTTGCTTTTTGAGATTGAGGAAGAAAAATAGCACCAAACGTTGTCATGCTAATCCAATTGGTGGACTATGTTTCTTGCTTGATTTAGTTCAAATAATAAGCATTCGTCCATATTATGTCCGATTAAAATGGAGGATTTTTTTTATATTTAAACAATAGCGAGTTAGATACCTCGATCATTTCACTTCCTTTAGAGATTTTAAGTTTAGATTTTATTTAGATGTATTTACGGTTATAAATTGTTTGATGTCCCCTTTGTGTATATTCTACCATTTACAACTGTTCTACTTTAGGTGATAAAAAATATGATTTATTTTTACTTTTGTTTTGCCCCTAAAAGGGTTCGTTTAGTTTTTGATAAATAATAATAACTAATTTAGTCTTACTGTGATCTTCATTTTCTAAGGATTATATTGAGTTTTATCATTTTGTACATGAATTTTTTTATTTATTTACTTTTTATGCTTCACGAATGATGATAAGCTGAGGACGGGAATGATTTTTTTTATTGTTGTCATGTTTCATTTTTTATTTTCTCAATTTTGTTTCTTTTCATCAGGATTGTTATCTCCATCATTTTTCATTTTTAAATAATTTTGAATACATTTATTTTTGATTAAGTGAATTGTATACTTCCTATCTATGTATTATTATATCTAATAATATATAATATTTTAATACCGTAAAACTTAAAAGTACTCTGAATTAGGTTATCCAAATGTTTATACTCGTGTGTAACAAGTCCTCCTAGATTATAAAAGTTGGTAATGCTTGAAAAAAAATGATTATCAAAATGTGAATATGAAAATTTAATTAATAATTTTATATATTCAGATAATTAAATTTTATATTTTTTTAAAAAATTAATATTTTAATTTATTTTAATAAAATATTTAAATCCATAGTGGTCGATCTCATGTCCGAATAAAAAAAATAAAAAAAAATTCAGAAAGAATATTTTTTTTTTTACCTAGGACCTCAAATAGATTTAAACCGGCTCTAACATGTTAGAGAAACTAAGGTATGCAATATTATTTCTCTACTAGTTAAGTACATCATTCTATTGAGTTCTTCTTCTTAGCTGTGTTTGATTTGAATGTCGGAGGAGTTTGGTCGAAGGTCCGTTTTAACGTCACTTCTAACTTTACTTGGTGATTGTGGCTTCCCGTCAACAGTGTAAAAGCTCTGAATTCAGTTATGGGTAGTTGTCATTCCATTGATTTTAGTCGGGGCCAGACGTATCTATCTATCCTTCTCCATCCTATTTTGACAACGGATAACCCTTAGTTCGCATGATCTAAAGTCGACCCGATCACTTGCTGACCTGATTAACTGCCAACCCAATAAGGAAACGTTTGACCAAGAGTGACCCGACCTTAGTCCGATCTACTTGCGGTGACCGATCCAAATTACTCAATGAGTGAGCCGATGTCAACCAGATTAAGCACATAATCTCCATAATCGCAACTGCAACAACTTATTGTCACGTGCTATAAAGTTCATCCCATATTAAACCTGACGCATTGAATCAACTGTTCCTCTAACCTCATAACAAACTCGTAAACTCGTTCTTAATCATTGAGTTATTAAGCCAAAAACTACAACTGGACTTCATTGAGTCAAATCAACTTAGGGAGCTTCACGAACACAATTCAAAGTTTTGTAGCTAATGTTGACATAGTTAATAGATGCATCAGTATTTATTATAATAGATCTTAGAGTTAATTTTTAATGAATATTATCATGTCCGAAAATGAGAAGGTAAGTTGAAAATGTGATAGTTTCGTTGACCGGCTGTAGACCTCACTTCACTTTACAAAATAAGTAATGTCGGTGCTGAGCCATGGAAGGGGTCCCGGCGTTGGCCCTGTGACGCTCAAGTCAGTCACCGGAAATGTAGAAGGAAAGCAGAGCAACAGTAACGTAGGCACAAACAGTGAATAACGCATACCTCCGCTGATGATGGACCCCCCTTTATATAGAGCCTTGGTGGGTGACGTGCACACTCCTCGAGACATGGGCATACTCTCCAATATGTCTCATGAAGGGGTTTGTCAGGAAAGTACCTCTGACACTATACCTTAATAGGGCATGCATATCCCTGACAAGACAGTAGAAGCTTCCTCCGTACAATCTGACTGTCGACCATGTCTCGTGTCAGCGGCACTAGCTCTCAAAAGAATGTCGAGATATATGACAGTAGTCCCATTGCTTGGCCGAGCGGGGTAGCCGCTCGGCCGGAACCCCTCCACTCTATCGGCCTCAGTTGCTTTTCCCTGCGATGACTGAGTAGTAATATGTCCTCCCCTGTTCGGGCAAGTTATCTGGTCTCCTAAGCATCCTATTGCTCCACACTAAATGTCGGATTATTTTATCATATTATCCCGAGCTGGACGGGTGGCCCGCTTGGGCATGTCTCCCACTGATCGGGCACTGAATGCCTGACGACCGCTGCAACTGTCCTCCGTTCGGTCCTTTAACACCCTGGCGTTGACCACCTTGACTTTGACCTCCACCTTGGCAGTTGACCTCGTTCCAGGTGGGCCTCCCTATATCGCCGCATCACAAGTCTTCCCCTCAAGTCTAGTCGAAGGAGGCTGCAAGTCTGATTGACTGGACAAGTAGCATCTTCGATGTCTTATACGACCACTCGGACCTTACATATGCTCCTCGGTTTCTGATCGGCGTAAACGTCTTCCCCCGTTCGGCTTCGTCTCGTCAAGCTGGGTTCATAGTTGCCGCTTGGATGATGTCTTGGCCATTTAGTTTCATACCGCCCCAAGCAGATGGTGTCCCAGCCGTTCGGTTATATGACCATCCATTATTTATGCTCGGTCGGGACGATAGGTGACAACATTTGATGAATTTTCTTCTTTCCTTGCTCTCCCTCGGCTGAGCGCCCTAACGTCATTCAAATTTCTTGAAGATCGTATAAATCTTTGATAATTATGGCCGAGCACGCCACCATACCTTTTAATTAATCCTCGTTAATGTCCTCCGCTAGTTGCACGCCACGTACCCCATTGTTGGAACCCCAAGGTTCTTTTGATGTGATCAAACAAGTTAAGTTAAGTCATATGATTTTTGATCCCTATGTCTAAGTGTGCAGGAGCTTAGGAGCACAGGAAATCGAGCGGAAGACGCGGCTAGCGAGAAGGATGGCACAGGAGAGAGCCGACGGGCTCGGTGCGTCTGAGGGACGAGGCGCCGTGGAAGAGTATACCGGTGGATGAGAAGAACGTGCACAACATTCGAGGGACAAGAACCCGGAGCGGAAGTCTGCTCGAGGAGAAGGCTGAAATTGGATTCAGGTGAGCCTTATTTCGGTTGGCTGAAATCACCCAAGCAAGCGGAGTCGGAGCGGAAGACCCGGACCTAGGCTAGCAACACCGGAGCAGAGAGCCTAGACCGAAAAATTCAACTTTGTTGACTTTAAGGGTCTGAGCGCTCGAACCCATTTCGGGCGCTCGGACCAGTCCGGGCATCCGGAGCGATTCCAGACGCCCAAAATCCGATTCTATCCAGATCACGTTTGTTCGCGATCCGTTGAGAAGAGGATAAAGTTTTATCCCCTTCCAGGTGCCTGGAACCCTTCCAGGCGCCTGGACCAAGGCTATAAATACAGCCTTGGTCTAGAAGCTAAAGAACAACAAGCATTCTTGCAACAACACTTGTACACGCTCTAGTTTTCATTTAGCTTCTAATTTTTTGTGCTTACACTGCTGTAAAGAGGCTTCTCTGCCTGAAGGAGAGTTAGTGCATTTCACTTTCTTGGATTAACAATCTTCTCGGTTGTAACCAAGTAAATTCAGGTGTCTCTTTCTTTTTAGTTCATTTTCTATCTTTATGCAAGTGTTCTTTTAAGTCCGAGAAGGGTTGTCTTTATTTTTTGCAGGGTTATTCAACCCCCTTCTAACCGGCCAACTGGGGTACAACAAGTGGTATCAGAGCCAGGACGCTTCAAGAGCACTAACCGTCGATTGAAGCAAAGATGATGGTCGGACCGAGCATATACTCGTCGAAGTTCGAGGGGGAATTCGCTAGCTGGAAAAAGCGAATGCAGGTATTCTTTAAAACTGACTTTGAATTACTTTTAATAATGAAGTTTGATTTTGTAGCACCCGAATATAAGGAAGAATACTAGTGGACGAGAAAGAGCAAGCCGACTACGTGGCAAACGGCAAAGCAGAATTCTATCTACTGAGCGTCCTTCTGCCACAAGAAGTCAACTGGATCGGCACCTACAACTCAGAAAAGGAGCTTTGGGAGAAGTTCCTTGAGCTACATGAAGTTACGCCCGAGGCCAAGCTCGTGAGACAAGACTTACTCCACAACCAGTTGACGAACTTACGTCTTCAAGAAGATGAAACAATTGCACATTTTCACTCGAGGACTAAGGAGCTCATCATCGGACTTTCGAATATCGGAGAAAAGGTAAGTAACCGAGCTTCGCTAAGGTACGCTCTTAATGCATTCCCTAGGAATACTAAATGGGCATCATTAGTAGATGTCTTCTATATCTCTAAGGACTTAGAATCTATTACCTTAGAAGAATTCTTTTCAACTTTTAAAGTGCATGAATCGAGATGTGTAGGTACGAAGGAGCCAAAGCACAACATCGCCCTCAAGGTAACAAGAGACGAACATGAGTCAGAATCTTCTCTCGACGACAAGGAAATGGTAATGATGGTAAGACGTTTTAAAAAGTTATGTAATTCAAGAAAAACTAACCATCCACATGGTAGAAAGAAAAGGACAATTAGATGCTACCACTGCAACGAAGAAGGACACACCAAAGATAACTGCCCCAAGCTAAAAAACAAGGACAAGGACAAAGGAAAGAAGCATGTCCAATCGAACAAGTACAAAACTCTAAAGGCAACTTGGGACGATACGTCGTCTGAATTGGAAGTCGAGGCTTTCTCCGGACTTGCATTAATGGCAAGTCATCAAGAAGATGAGCACGAAGCAAGCTCATCCGAAATAAGCATCGAGAGCATCGATGAAGGGGGAGCTACATTGGAAGAAAGCAGCAGTTCAGGGGGGAGCTATGGATAACGAGGTCGACAAGGTAAGTCAAATACGATATTTTTCACCTGACAAATTGTTTAAGTTTGTAAAATTATTAACTAAAGATTATTGCAAACTTGAAAAAGAAATTAAAATTTTAAAATTAATTTTAGCAAAATCTTGCCCATTAGAAGAGTTCGACAAAATAAAATTAGAAAATGAAATTTTGCAAAAAGAAATAAGTAACTTGAAAAACCATGCATGCTCATGTAATACAAGTTTTAGAAAATTTAATAACCTAAATTGGTATTTTAGATATCACAAAAGACAAATTAGAAATATTTCAAAGAAATATGTCCCTAAGAAATACATAATCAATCCAGTTGGCTGGAACCTATATTGGGTTCCCAAGTCTTGCCTAACTTGAACCTTATTTAGACTTTGAGCTTTCAGCGAGAAAATTAAACGTTTAATTTCCTTATACGGCTTTGTCTAGAAGTGGTTGATGATCCAATAACCAAGAAGGTCTAATACCTCGCCAAAACCTAGAAGCCAAATATTGAAATAATATATTTCATTGACTAATTGATAAATCATTAAATTAAAATTAGATAATGTTTTTTAAAAAATTCAAATATTTTTCTCTACTTGGAAATTTTTTAAAATAGTTACTAAATTTTTTTTTGGAAAACCCTCAAATTTTTTACAAATTTGGTTAACTTACAAAAAAATATATATATATTATTTCTTTTGCAAATTTGTTTAACTTAGGATTTTTTTTACTGGTAAAACTTAGGAAATGTTTTAAACTTTGCTTTACCAAACTTTATTTTTACAGTGCACAATTTTTTAATTTTTTTTTCTATTTGAAATTTTCTTACTTAGAAATTATTTTCTGCAACACTTAAAATATTCTAAAAATTAGTGCCAAACTTTTTATATCAAAATAATTTTTCTAACGCTTCCCAAAATGGTTACCCTTAGATTTTTTTTATACCCCATTTTTATGTGATCAAAGTGGGAGAAGGAAAAGATTAAGTCTAGGGAGAGGTAGATTTTCAAATTAAATAATTTTTTAATTTTTTCACTTTATTACATAATTTATTATTTTAACTTTATGTCGCTTTACCCTAGCTTAACTTGGGTTGCTCATATCAAAAAGGGGAGAGATTGTTGGAATCCCAAGGTTATTTTGATGTGATCAAGCAAGTTAAGTTATGTCCTGTGGTTTTTGATCCCTGTGTCTAAGTGTGCAGGAGCTTAGGAGCACAGGAAGTCGAACGGAAGACGCGGCTAGCGAGAAGGATGGCACGGGAGAGAACCGACGGGCTCGGTGAGTCTGAGGGACGAGGCGCCGTAGAAGAGTACACCGGCGGATGAGAAGAACGTACGCGACGTTCGAGGGACGAGAAACTGAAGCGGAAGCCTGCTCGAGGAGAAGGCCGAAATTGGATTCGGGTGAGCCTTATTTCGGTTAGCCGAAATCACCCAAGCAAGTGGAGCCGGAGCGGAAGACCTGGACCAAGACGAGTATCACCGGAGCAGAAAGTGTTGGTGCGGAAAGCATCCGACGATCGAACCTGAGTTTTGATAATGGCAAATGATTCAAAGTTAAGATGTGTGGTGATCTAACAGTTTGAATGAGATTGCAGGAAAGTCCTAAGTGTACTTAGGCAAAAGCCCTAACTGTGGTTAGGCAAGGGAAAACCCCTAGGGGGTGGTAACCTTAGGTCATAGGGGGTGGTAACCCTATGTGGGAAGTCTTGGCAGGTCGGCGCTTCGGGCAAAAATCCTAGGGGTGGTAACCCTAGGTTAAAATCTTGGTGTCGCGAACCGGGTAGAAGTCTGGATGGGTCGAGAACCGAACATCCAGCATGAAGACCGGAAGCATCGGACGCTGAGCAAAAGTCCAGTCGATCTGGAGGATCGTACTGGCAACAAGTAAATCTCCTGAGTGGAGTAGGTGAGGACGCGTTCCCTGTAGAGGGAACAGTAGGCGTCGGGTCGACCTAGGGTTTCCGGTCGGAAACTCGAAGTCAGACCCGGACAGTCTGGTGACTGTCAAATTTATTTATATATATTATCTTTTGTGTTCTAACTCTATTTTGCAGGAAACTCAGGGTTAGATCTGGCCTGGATCGGTCGACCAAACATCGGGATCGGTCGACCGAACCTCCAAGCCAACGGATCTGGTCTCCAGAAGTTAGACCGGGCTTGACCAGGGATAGGTCGACTGGACCTCGGGATCGGTCGACCGAACCTGGGATAGGTGTCGACTGGATCAAACCGAGGTGAGCGGGTCAGAGGAGACTGATCGGTCGACCAGAACCTGGGATCGGTCGACCGAACCTCAGATAGAGTTTGACCAGCGGAGCGAGAGGATCGGGCGAATCAGATGGGAGAAGATCGCCTGATCGGTCGACCGAACATTGGGATCGGTCGACCGAACCACGTCAGGTCAAACTTGATCCCGAAGCTTGGGGATCTAGATCAGACTTTGCAGAGCTATAAAAGGAGGCCTCGAGGTGCAGCTCAGATCATCGATTTTTGAACAGAAAACTGCGCACTTCCGTGTGCTGATGCTAACGCCTCAACAATGCTCTGCTACTCCAACAAATCACTCCAAAGTTCTCTGCTCTCTTTTTTCGTTGGTATAGTTCCTTTATTGCACTTAATTGTAATCCAACTTGTAATTATCTTTCCGACATATAGTTGTTGCCCACCGAAAGCAGTTAAGGACCGTGGGCCTTCGAGTAGGAGTCGAGATAGGCTTCGAACAAAGTAAACCACTTGCGTCTCTGTGTGTTTGCATTTACTTTCCGCTGCGTTTCTACTCTTAGTTTTAAATCGCTAAAATAGCCACGAGCGCTATTCACTCCCCTCTAGCGCTTTCGATCCAACAGAAAGCCTGGATCGAAAAAGTCAACTTTGTTGACTTTAAGGGTCCGGGCGCCTGGAACCCGATTCTATCCAAATCGAGTTTGCCCGTGATCCGTTGTGAAGGAGATAAAGTTTTATCCCCTTCTAGGTGCCTGGAACCCTTCTAGGTGCCCCGACCAAGGCTATAAATACAGCCTTGGTCCAGAAGCTAAAGAACAACAAGCATTCTTGCAACAACACTTGTACATGCTCTAGTTTTCATTTAGCTTCTAATTTTTTGGGCTTACACTGCTGTAAAGAGGCTTCTCTGCCTAAAGGAGAGTTAGTGCATTTCAATTCCTTAGATTAACAACCTCCCCGATTGTAACCAAGTAAATTCAGGTGTCTCTTTCATTTTAGGTCATTTTCTATCTTTATGTAAGTGTTCTTTTAAGTCCGAGAAGGGTTTGTCTTTATTTTTTGCAGGGCTATTCAACCCCCCTTCTAGTCGGCCAACCAGAGTCCAACACCATTTTCTGTCGCTATATGTTTAACGCGACAGGCGGATATCTGCTTACGACGTGACAGACACCGTTTCAAATTCAACGGCTGTATCTTCTCCTAGTTTTTCACAACCCTAGATCAGATGGCTCAGGTCGATCGTCCATGAGGTTTATAAGCCTCACTTGCGTCGCCGTCTCCTTCCTTCCTCACGCTTTCTTCTCCAAGCTCTCTCCATGACGTTTCGTTGCTTCTTCTTATCCGACGATCTTTCTTGTAAGCTCCTTCACTTTTTCTCAGTTGAATCCGTTCGTTGTTCTTCCTCGACTCCATTTTCAATGGCCAGTTCCTCACAACCGCTCGTCCCTGTCCCCGGGCTCTGGTATACTTCCACTGAGTCCAAATTCGACGGGGACGATATTGAAAGCCTAAAATCTATCTATGAATTTCCTTTCGACTACCAAGTTGTTATTCCTTCTGTGTACGATCGGCCGCACGATCCACCCCTGGGTTTTTGGTGTTTCTTTAAGGACCAGTTTGTCGCCGGTCTACGGTTCCTTGTTCATCCATTCTTCTCCACGATTTGAAAATGTTTCTATATTTTTCTTAATTAGTTAGTGTCGAACTCCTTTCGGCTGTTGTTCGGGGTCGTAGTATTGTTCCGCCTGCACGACATTTCTTTGACTCCTCGGCTTTTTCATTACTTTTATTATCTCAAACTGTCCGAGCCAAGGACTTTTTTATTCAAAGCCCGAGTGGGCTTGGTCTTCTTTGATAAAATATCATCCTCCAACAAGCATTAGAGGGACCACTACTTCTTTGTTCGCTTTCCCGAGTGGTTATATTTCCCGACTGGCTGGAAGCTAGAAGTGACAATCCCACTACCGCTCAGGAAGTATAAAAGTCAGTCAAACTATCTCTAGGCAGCTTCAAGCTTAGTCGATCAGAAGTATCACATTCATAAGTTGCCGCTGGAGGGCATCCTTTATGTGTTCGGCTTGAGCCTGATCTGCACACGATTTTCGTCCAGCCTAGGTATACTCTTTCTTCCCTTCATCCCTGAATCTAACTGGTTTTGCTTTCTTTTTTACAGCTCGCATCATGTTAAGGGTGTGTTTGGTCGGCAAAAGCAAACTCGTGGATGCGGAGATCAATGTCATGGTCGTGGCCAAGCTGGAGAATTGCGGCCTGTAGCTGGTCTGCTCTCACGACGATCCGCTAGGTGAAGCAGAAGGGACACAAGAGTCGGTCAGCGGTAAAAGAAGCTAGACATTGGTGAGTGACGCAGCAGTTGATACAGCGGACCTTCCTCTCGAACGACCGTCAATGCTTCCGATCATGGTGGCTTCGAAGTCAGCTACTTCTGACGAACCCCTGCAGCATTGCAAGAGACGTCGCGCGGAAGCATCCTCCCGCTCTGCCACTTCCGCACTACAAACTCTGGTGTGAGGCGGTTCGCGACCATCCTCCGAGCAGGGTGAGACATCTATGCCCGCTCCCCCTGAACAAGAAGAGGTGGCGCTCCACACCTCCCTTTCATCCGACCAGACACCGTCCTTGTCCGGGCTGTTGTAAGGGACCATTTGTGCACCGTTGGTCGCCTTCATGCCACCTCAATCTTTGTCGATGACCCAAGTGTCCCGTATTCGACCAGTTCCCATGTCCCGATCTACAGGTAGGGCGACCTCAGACCCTTCTGGCCCGAGTAGCCAGAGGGAAATAACGGCGATTATCCATCTGCTGACTGATGAGTATCACAGTGCGGATGACCTGACGTCCCTCACCCCCGAGCACGAGATAAGGATCCAAGGGTCACTCACACAAATATAGGTAGATGTCCGGGCCCGTGCGATGGTCATCTCTCCGGAGGAGCTCGCTAATAGTTACACCCAAATGTCCACTGGGGTATGTACACTACCTTTGCATTTATTTTTTATCTATTCGGATCTTAAAATTTTCATGTTGATACAGTTCTGGGTAGAGAGCCTGGCCATGTGCCACAGACTTGCTTATTTGGAACATGAAGTCCAGCAGCTGCGCGCTCTGAGCGACTAATCGGTTGCTTCAGAGGTGCGCGTGGAACAACTAACTGCCATAGCCGCTCAACTAAAGGCTGATCTGCAGAAGAGTGTCGAGCTGTTGAAGGTAGAGAAGGGCAAAAGCACCAAGAAGGCCACACAACTAGTGCGACTTAATAAGCAGGCCAACACCTCCGAAGTGAAGATCTATTTGGCCAACACCAGGAAGCTTCGAGCCATCGAGGATTAAGAGCTGAAGAATAAAGAAGCTTAGATCCTGGCTTATAGTCTGAAGGAGGTGGAGGCAACATTGAAGGCTGATTGGGAGAGCCGATTGGCTAAATAAGTAACGACGCAAGAAAAGCTGGACGATAAGGATGCTGCGCTAGCTTCAATGAAAGCCGAACTAGAGGCCTCCCGAATGGCTTTGGAGGTTTATCAAGGTGCCGAGTCAAGCTAATTTGAGCTCATGAAGCACGACTACCTCCGCTCAAACCCCTTCAATGATCGGCCCACCTATTGGATGCTCCGTCTCTTCAACCTTGCCATCGATAGGACGCTCGACCAGTTGAAGGATAGTGACCATATTCCTGCCACTCTGACCAACAAGGTCATCAGCCGAGATAAGCTGACCGAGTCATTGCCCAACGATGTATTGGACTATCTCGAGTGAGACTGCCTTTTGCGAAGTTTGCCTCTTTGTTGTACTACCCCGTGATATCTTGTAAAATATTTCTAAGTGTTAATGCAAGTTTACCCGTTCGATATACCTTTTATAAACCTAGCTTGTAAAATATTTCTAAGTGTTTGTCCAAGTATGTTGTTAGAGTGTATACTAAAAATCTAGCTTTTATAAATATTTATTTTTGAAATAAAAGAATCACATTGGTTAAATGTCTACATTTTATTTGTTAAGTGTAGTTGTTCAATTAATTTATATAGTAGATAACATGGTATGTGGTGTCACTCACAGAAGATCATGTTATTAGTTCTTTATAAATTATAAACAGTTGCTCACGATTAAGATGGAAAGGAACAAATCATTGGAATAGTCGTAGTGTAATTAGGTATTAGTTTATCTTGACTAATAAATTACACTAGTACACTCTAAGTGTATTGAGTAGGACCATTTTAGATAAGTTCTTTTTATACTGACTTAATAAAAGAACTAGACCTTAGTTATTATGGAAGTGTGTGCTCTTAATCCTAATATAATAACAAGCACATATATTTAGTATATTTATTTCTTTAACTTATCAAAGGGTGAGATTTAGCTTGATAAATCAATAGGCTCGATAAGTTGGAAAATGATATTACTTATAGTGTGTGTTGTTGATTATAGAAGGAAACTGTGTCCTAGTAAATCTAGGTTGAGAATGTCCCCAAGAGGAGCTCATAAGGATTGTCATGTTAAATCCTGTAGGTGGACTTAGTCCGACATGACAATGAAGTTGAGTGGTACTACTCTTGGAGCTAGATATTAATTAAGTGAGTTGTCAGTAACTTACTTAATTAGTGGACATTTGTTATCTTAAACACAGGGAGACTAACACACTCATGATAAGAAGGAGCCCATAATGTAATTTGAGATTGGTGCGGTAGTGCAATAATAACTCTCTAGTGGAATGAGTTATTATTGATGAACTTGAGTTGTGTATTCGCAGCGAACACGGGATACTCAAGCTCATCGGAAGGACAAAACCAATTTCTCCTCTAGGTCCCTGTCATAGCCTCATTAAAGCCTCAAGTTCATCCAAAGAAAAACCCATCTTGGTGTCCAAGAAGGGGGCCAGTCCATTGTTTGGTGACCAAGCAAGGGCCGACCACCATCTCCTCTTAAGGGGCCGGCCCTTTACTTGGTGCCCAAGCATGTAGGGGCTGACCACATTAATTCAAACAAGGAGGGGTGTTTTGAATTTTTAAAATCTTCTCTTTATAGAAATCTACAAGTTGAAAAAGAGAGATTTTAAATTTATAAAACTTTCCTTATTTGAATTAGGCCACATGGTTTAAAAGAAATGATCCTGTCCGAATGCTGAATCAACGGACGCTGGGCACGTGGTGCTCCCCGGCTGCTGACGTGGATCTTCGACTGGTTGCACGAACCTCCGGCGAACCTGCACAGAAGTCGGGCCGGGAAGGGGTTCCCGGCGGTGACCCTCCGACGCTCAAGTCAGGCAAGCAAGTAGTGAAAAAAGTGGCTCCAATGGTGTCCCTCGCGTACCTCCGGCGAAGTATGAGGCTCTTTATATAGAGCGGTGAAAGAGCTCCTGCACGTCCATCGAGGCGCATACGTGTCTGTAGCCCATACCTCGGTATGTGTCTGTCAGAAAGCTTACCTGACGCCATACTGCTACAGTCCAAGCACGTCTTCGACGGGACAACAGAGCACCTCGTTGTCAGACTTGGAGTATGGCCTAGCCATAGGACTTGACAGCTGTCATAAGATGTTCTTGTCCTTCTCTACCGACCACAGGCCGGGGCGTCCGGCAGGCCGGCTGGACGGGGAGTCCGTCCGGCCAGCCCTCATCTTACGCGCCGGCCGGACGACACTCACATCACGTCCTGCCTGCCGTTGGTATCGATATGCTGGGGATATTTTCGGTAGGGTGCTATGTAGGGACTGTTTAGCAGTATGTCACCTTCTCTTAGGCCTTCCGCTCGGCTCTTTGCTACTGTTCAATTGAGCGTCGGAACCCCGACTTATGTCGGGGCGACTTTTGCCATCGGCTATTCACCAGTCGGCCGGCCGGGAGGTCGACCCATCCTTCTCCAATCGGTCACCTGGCCTTTTGGCTCCCGCGTGGCATTGACCCCTCAGAATGGGGGTCCCCTGTTCTAACCGCCGGATCAAGAAAGTTTAAAAGTTTTAAAACTTTCCTTTTTTAATCATCCTCATGGTTTTAAGAAAAAAGGAAGAGAAGTTTTAAAATTTAAATTTTTAATTTTTGTAACCATGTTAAAAAAGGAAATTTTTAGAAGAGAAGTTTTAAATTTTAAAACATGATTTTAATTTTTAAAACTTTCCTTTTTAACTTCCACTTTAGGAAATTAAAAGAAAGCTTGTAAAATTTTATAAGAACTTGTAAAATTTTATAAAAAATATTTTCTTATCATTGATGAGGTGGTCGGCCACCTTGCTTGGTGCCCAAGCAAGGGGTCGACCAATCAAATTAAATCATTGATTTGGTGATTAATTCAATCAAGAGGAAAGAAAAGGAAAAATAAAAAGGAAAAAGGAAAAATAAAAGGAAGATTTTAATTTTTGTAAAAAGTCTTTCCTTATTTGCCTTGGGTAAGTAATATAAAAGAAGGGGAGGAGAGACCTCATGACACAACAATTTTTATTCTCTTGCTTGGTGATCCTCTTGTGGCCGGCTCCTCTCTCCCTCTTTTTCCCTTTGCTCTCTTTTGCTTCCTTGTGGTTGTGGTGGCCGAAACTTAGAAGAAGGAGGAGAAGTTCTTTGGGTGGTGTTCATCTTGGAGGATCATCGCCCACATGACGTCCAAGGCGAGGCGAGGAATACGACAGAAGATCTCGAGGTCATTAGCATACAAAGAGAAGGTATAACTAGTAATTTTCTTCCGCATCATGCTAGTTATTTTTCTTTGTATGAATTCCAAACACAAGAGGCATTAGATTCTAGTTTTTCGGATTTGTTTCAAAGTTGTATTTTTTTGTTTTATTTTTCAAATTTGTGATTCAATTGTTCCTTTTGGTTAAACCTAGAGTTATATAAGGAAATTAAATATTAACTTTCCTTAAAAGGCTTTGTCTAGGCGGTGGTGGATGCTCCCATACCCAAGAAGGTCATGTGCCTTGCCATGTAGTCCTGGAAGCCAATTTTGGAAATTAATATTTAATGGAATTTATAACATAGGTGGATTTGGATCAATAGTGTTACGTTCCGCTTGCGATCCAAATCTAAACCATTAAGAACAGATAAGTTAAATTTGGAATCAATGATGTTAAGTTCCGTCTGCGATTCCTAATTTAACTTTTAAAGAACACAATAGGTTATTTAGGAAAGGTTCGACACTTGTATAAAATTTTTGTACAGTGGAACAGGTACGATCTTCTTAGGACTAACCAACATATGTTTATTCAAGCATCGCCATGAGTCATTCAGCATTTCCTTATTTTGTTGGCTGTCGCGCTTACTTATGCATGTTTTGCCATTCGGTTCAAGTAGGACTACAAACCACTTACCTTTTTACAAAAAATTTCCAAGTGTTGTGCTATGTCCTCTCGATCATGAAGGTAGCTAGTGACTGGTGGTCTAAGCGATCAATCCCAAGCTTCCGAACGACTAGTGGAAACTATTGCTCCTTCGAGCAGCACTTTTCCTAGTCAGCCTTATTCTTGGCTTACATATTCGTCGTTCCTCTTCGTTTGTCATAGACTTAGTTTTAGAATGATCGATCAACATTTAGTCGCTGTAGACTCGGGTTTATAGCCACCGCTCAGCTGTTGAAGATGCAACCTTGGGTTTAATGTCATCACTCGATGGTTGACGCAGACTTAGGTTTAAGGTCGCTGCTTGACCATTGACGACGACAAGGGTTTAAGGTCGCTGCTCGACCGTCGATGACGACAAGAGTTTAAGGTCGCCGCCCGACCGGTGACGTAGATGAGGGTTTACGGTTACCGCTTGACTATTGATGTAGAAAAGGGTTTAAGGTCGCTACTTGACCGTTAACGTAGATGAGGGTTTAAGGTCACCACTCGACCATTGACGTAGACGAGGGTTTAAGGTCGCCGCTCGACCACTGAGACAAGGGTTTAAAGTCGTTGCTCAACCACTGACGTAGACAAGGGTTTAAGGTGGAACTCGACTGTTGATGTAGACGAGGGTTTAAGGTCGCCGCTCGACCGCTAATATAGACGAGGGTTTAAGGTCGCCGCATGACTGCTGACGTAGACGAGGGTTTAAGGTCGCCGCTTGACCGTTGTAGAAGACTAGAGTTTATAATCGTCGCTCAACTTTTAATTTGGCCGATTGACTCAAGAGTCTGGAATACTTATGATTTTATTCATATTTGTCCTGCATCCAGAAGACATACTTGCAGTTATACGGGTATACGTATATTTATTCACGCACCTCTCACCTAGCCCTATAGGGTTTGGAGATGATTCGTGTTCCATGTCTGCTTGAGTTGTCTTCCATCTTTGTCCTCCAGGTAGTAGGTTGTCGAGCGAAGCTTCTACACAACCTTGTAAGGTCCCACTCATGGGGCTTCGAGTTTGGTGACGTCGCTGACTGGCTTTATCCTCTTCCACACCAGATTGCCAACCTAGAAGGACCTCGGGATCACCCTCCGATTATAGTTCTGCTTCATACTCTACTGGTACGCTATCAGCCTAACTACCACCTTATCTCGCACCTCGTCCAGCAAATTGAGCTCCATAAGTCTTCGACGGACATTCCCCTCATTGTAGAGCTGCACCCGATCAGATTCTACTTCGACTTCCACCATCACTAACGCTTCACTGTCTACACCAAATGAAATGGTGTTACGCCGGTTGTCTCCTTTGGAGTCATGCAAAGGGCCCACAGGACACTGGGGTGCTCGTTGATCCAGCTACCTCCTTGAAGGTGCTGGAATTCCATTCTGTTTCAATTTCCCTGTATAAAAAAGTTATACAAGAACAGAACTTTTCCTAGCAACCCGCAGGTTCGATCAGTCATATGTTTGATCAATCAAACAAGTTCTTGAATGATCAAAGCACACCTTGATCGAAATATAAGATCGCTAGCCTCTTATGTTGGTATTCCAAAAAACGATATAAAGAAAACTAACTAATTACGCAGTGGAATTAAAGAACTAGTTGTACCTTTTCTTTGTAGCTAAAGACTTCTTGATCTTCTGTCGTATTCCTCTCCTCTTCTTGGACGTCATGTGGGCGACGATCTACCAAGACAACACTACCCTTCCTCTCTTTGGATTCAAACAACCGGCCACAAAAGGAGGCTCTAGGATGGGCTTCTTCTTCCTCTTCTCCAATCCGCCAGCCACCAAGTAGGAGGGAGTGCCGACCACCAAGAAGGAGGGGGCGCCGGCCACCAAGGAGGAGGGGTGTCGGCCACCAAGGATAAAGGGGGCGTTGGCCATAGCAAAGGAGAAGGGGAGGAGCGCCGACCCTAGGTGAGGAGGAAAGGGAGGGGCTCTGACCACAAGGAGGAGAAGAAAGAAAATTTAAAAAAATTAGAAAATTAGGTTTTGGGGGCCACCACCTACTCCTTTTTATAAGCTTGTCGTCGGTTACAAAGAAAGAAAAAATAACCGAATTTTGTTTAGAAAAAATCTAAACCAAACTATGTTTAACCAAACCAAGTTAAGTTAAACCAAACCAAGTTAAGTTAGACAAAAAAAAATTAAGTTAAACCAAACCAAGTTAAGTTAAACCAACTAAATTAAGTTAAACCAAACCAAGTTGTGGATGGGTGGATGCGAGGCTTCATATAGAGGCTATAACAGGGACCTAGAGGATGAATTGGTTTAAGCCTCCTGATGGGCTTGGGCTTCCTGTGTTCGATCCGAACACCCAACCCAAGTCCATCAATAATAACCCATACAAATAAAGGGTTATTATTGAACTACCGCACCAATCTCATATTACAATATGAGTTCCTTCTTATCATGAGTGCGTTAAACTCCTTGTGTTTAAGATATCATATGTCCGCTAATTAAATGAGTTACTGACAACTCAATTAATTAACATCTGATTCCAAGAGTAGTACCACTTAATTTTATTATCATGCCGGACTAAGTCCACCTGTAGGGTTTACATGATAATCCTTATGAGCTCCTCAAGGGGACATCATCAACCTAAATAATTAGGACACGGATTCCTTCTATAATCAACAACACACCATATAAATAGTACTATTTCCCAACTCATCGGATCTATTGATTTAACGAATAAATCTCACTCATTGATAAGTTAAAGAAATAAATACTAAGTATATGCGCTTATTGTTATATTAGGATTAAGAGGATGCACATCCATAATAACAGAGGTTATGTTCTTTTATGTAGTAAGTACAAATCGAACAACCTCAAATGGTCCTGCTCAATACACACATAGTGTACTAGTATAATTTTATAGTCAAGGCAGACTAATACTAAATTACACTACAACCGTTTCAATGGTTTGCCCCTATCCTTCTTAGTTATGAGCTACTATTTATAATTTATAAGGAACTGTGACATCACACACCATGTTATCTATAATATAAATTAAATGGACAATTGCATCGACATATATATAAATATAAAATGCAAACATTTGACTAAAGTGATTCTCATTTCAAAATATTTCAAAACAAATGTTCATACAAAAGCTAGGCTTATAGTATACATCCCAACAATCTCTCACTTATACTAAAAGACTATGTTGCCATAAATGCTATCATACATCTGATTGTCATTCCCTCAACATGCCTATCAAAAGCTCTCACCGGAAGGGCCTTAGTGAAAGGATCTGCCAGGTTTTCTACTGATGTAATCTTGGTGACAACAACCTTTGCTCGTTTTACGATGTTTTGTATTAGGTGGTACTTGCGCTCAATATGTTTACTTGCCTTATGGGCTCGTGGTTCCTTCGAGTTTGCTACTGCACCATTGTTGTCACAATAAATTGTGATAACTTTGGACAAATCAGGAATCACATCTAAGTCCATCAAGAAGTTTCTGAGCCATACAAATTTTTTGATTGCCTCAGAGGCTGTCACATACTCAACTTCCATGATGGAGTCTGAAACACATTTCTTCTTAACACTTCTCCATGCTATGGCTCCACCTCCCAAAGTAAACACATACCTCGAGGTTGATTTAATGTTGTCCCTATCTGATTGGAAGTCCGAATTCGTGTAACCCACAGGGAGCAAATCATCTGCCTGGTAAACCAGCATATAATCTCTAGTCCTTCTCAGGTACTTTAATATATGCTTTATGGCAGTCCAATGTCCTGGTCTTGTGTTACTTTGATATCTGCTAACCATGCCCATGGCAAAACAAATATCTGGTCTCGTACATAGCATCGCATACATTAGGCTTCCTATAACCGAAGCATAAGGAACTGCCTTCATCTCCTCTATCTCCTTTGGTGTCTTAGGACACAACTCTTTAGATAAACGTACTCCATGCCGAAAAGATTGAAAACCTTTCTTGGAGTTTTGCATGCTAAAACAAGCTAGGATAGTATCGATGTATGAAGTTTGGGATAAACACAACATCCTTTTTTTACGATCCCTTATTACTTTGATCCCAAGAATATGTTCACATTCTCCCAAGTCCTTCATATCAAACTGCTTGGGCATCAATACCCTTACGTCTGACAACACTTTGACATTGTTGTCAATGAGCAAAATGTCATCTACGTATAGTACAAGAAATACCACCATGTTTTCGTCACTTTTCTTGTATACACAAGACTCATCCGGACACTGAATGAATCCATAAGACTGGATCACTTCATCAAACCGGATGTTCCAAGATCTCAAATCTTGCTTTAGTCCATAAATGGACTGATTGAGCTTACATACAAGATGCTCTTTTCCCTTCGCAATAAATCCCTCTGATTGCTTCATATAGATGTTTTCTTCAAGACTTTCGTTAAGGAAAGCTATCTTAACATCCATTTGTCAAACCTCATAATCTATATGAGCAACAATAGATAAAAGAATCCGGATAGACTTAAGCATGGCTACCGGCAAAAATGTTTCCTCATAATCGATTCCTTCTTTCTGAGTATACCCCTTCGCAACAAGCCTCGCATTAAAGGTTTCCACCTTCCCGTCTATTCCTCTTTTCCTTTTGTACACTCATTTATATTCAATGACTTTTACACCATTTGATGGTTCTGCAAGCTTCCAGACCTGATTGGAATGCATAGATTCTATTTCAGAGTTCATTGCACTTTGCCAAGATGTTGCATCTTTATCTTAGAGTGTTTCATCATATGTCCAGGAATCTGCTTCATGTTCACTAGGGATCAAGTTCGAAGACTCTCCCAAAAACATGAATCTATCAGGTTGCCTAACACCCCTCATACTACGACGAGGCACTACCTATAATTGTGCATCATTTGTGACACATGTTGCAGTTACTTGTGGTATCTCATCTTGTACCGTTGGTACTAAAGTAGAAGTGTCCTCTCTTATTTCCTCAAGAACAATTTTACTCATGGGCTTGTGGTTCATTACATAATTTTCTTCTAAAAATCAGGCATTGATGCTAACAATGACCTTCTGATCTTTAAGACTACAAAACAAACCACCTTTCATTCCTCTAGGATATCCCACGAACAAGCGAACTTCTGTACATGATTCCAACTTATCAGCATCTCCCTTCAACACATGTGCTAGACTACCCCAAATTCGAATGTGTTTCAAACTAGGTTTACGCCCATTCCACAATTATGTGGGAGTAGAGGATACTGACTTAGAAGGTACCAAGTTCATAATGTACTTCGCCATTTCCAGAGTATATTCCCAAAACGAATTTGGTAATTCTGAATAACTCATCATTGATCTAACCATTTCCATAAGAGTCATATTCCTTCGTTCCGCTACATCATTATGTTGCTGTGTACCAGGTGCAGACAATTGGGATTGAATCCCGACCTCTGATAAGTAACTCCTAAACTCTCCTAAGCGGTACTCTCCACCACGATCAGACCGTAGTGCCTTGATACTTTTACCATAATATTTCTCCACATCAGCCTTGTACTCTTTGAACTTATCAAAGCACTCAGACTTGCGGCACATCAAGTAAATGTACCCATATCTCGAATAGTTGTCTATAAAAGAGATAAAATATTCGAAATCACCTCTTGCCTGGATAGTCATAGGCCCACACAAATCAAAATGAACCAATTCCAACACTTATTTGGCTCTATAACCCTTTGCCCTAAAAGGCCTCTTGGTCATTTTTCCTTCCAAGCAAGACTCGCAGGTCGGAAAGTTTTCCACTACCAATGAACCCAAAGGTCCATCGATTATTAACCTTTGAATCCTACTCAAGTTAATGTGACCCAACCTTAGATACCAAAGATATGTTTGGTTCATTTCCGAATGTTGTTTTCTCTTATTAGAATTAGAAGATGTGTTATTAATTTCCATTTGTTGCATCGTGGGAGTTATTGGATTAAGAGTATACAAATTGCCAACCAACACACCAGAACAGATAACCACCCTATTTTTCTTGACAACCACTTTGTCATCCAAAGAAACAGAATACCCATCCGTAAATAATTGAGAAACTGAAATTAAGTTCTTTCTAAAACATGGTACATAAAGGCAATTTCTCAAAATCAAAGTTTTATTCCTATGAAAAGATAAATAAACATCTCTCACTGTAACAGCCTCTACTCTCATAGCATTGCCCATGTAGATGGTGATTTCCCCTTCATGTAGTCATTGGGTTTCTTGTAACCCCTGCAATGAATTGCAGACATGATCAGTGGCTCCCGTATCTATATACCAGGTACCGGTAGATAACATTGCTAAACATGTTTCAACAACTAATGAATAAGATACACCTTTATTGTTCTCCTACCTGGTAGCCCGATTCCGATGTCTGAAGAGTTCCTTGAGATTGAGCATCATGTCATAGGTAGTGGGTAGGGCCTGATGCTGATATTACAGTACATTTGATATAGAAGCCAAAATGTAATACCGCGTCATCTCATCTGCCTTGACCCATTTCCTATGTCTCTCTATCTCCTCTTCACTAGAATCCTTATTAGACACACTAGGACATACCTCAAGAAGTACAAACTTGTATTCTTCAGCAGTTAAGACAATGCCCAAGTTTCGTTTTCAATCAATATAATTTGGACCAGTAAGTTTATTTTCTTTTAAAATAATAGCAAGAGGATTGAAAGCTATTTTGAAATCCTGAGAATCACAAAATAAAATATTTGGTCAAAACTTTAGAATTTAAAATAATATTGTTTCCTCAAACAATATAATTTAAATTCACCAACACCTCAAAATACCGTGAATTTCATATGCCATGATAGTGTGGATGTATATTAATTCAAACATTTGTAAGAGGAGGTTTTACCCATTAATTTTATTATCTTGTCAACCTAACTTTATGACAAATAAAATTAATAGTAGGTTTATCTTCAGTCATACAAATAATAGCAATGACTCTGATGGGGAGAATACTATTAAATGCACCTAAGTATATATCATTACTTGATACTTAGTCCATTAATTAGGATTGTGCTCCTTCAGATGGAGAAGATCACACATACCTAAATAATTTTCTATAATCATCCATAGAGGAAGTTTGATCTAGTGATCCGCAAGCAAACTCATCCGATATGGAGCTAGGAAGACACTTAAAGCCAACGCTCAAGTTTGAATGCATCACTTACAAACCAGTAATAGAGACCGTGGAATTTATTTAAATAATCCCTCTCCTACTTAGTTATTTAAATTGAGGAATTTTAACATGCACACACATCACAACACATATCACAGCACACATCATAGCACATAAAACAACATATAAAGGCAATAAATATGAAAATAAAATTTCCAACTATTATGACCTCATCCAACATTGTCCTCCAATATGCCGCCAATGGATCGCTGTCCTCCAATATGCCGCCGATGGATCAAGCTGTCGCGTCTATCTCACTTCCTTCTCCGATGTGCCTCCAGTCCTCAAAATAGCACCACGCATAGCAAGGATACATGCTACAATAAAAAGAAATAAAATTTACATTTATCGATCCTATATTCCAAAAAAAATTTACATGTAATCTAAATCGAACAGAATGTAAAAAATAATAATAATACGACAACCGACCGTATTTAATTATTATAATCATGCACACAAAATAATCTCGACATGCCTGAGGGTTCAAATCACACATAAACACACAAAGCCATAATAGTTGGACTTATGACACCTGCAACCACAGAGTTAATCTTTCTTACACATCCTACTATTATTCGGCCTAAACTTATGTATGAGCAGTGTATAATTTAACCGAAAACCAATCACATAGAACTAGAAAACTTGCTCTGATACCACTTGAAGGCGCTGGAATTCTGTTTTGTTTTAATTTCCCTGTACAAAAAAATTGTGCAAGAACAGAACTTTTCCTAGCAACCCGCATGTTCGATTAGTCATGTGTTTGATCAATCAAGCAAGTTCTTGAATGATCAAAGCACACCTTGATCGAAGTATAAGATCGCTAGCCTCTTGTGTTGGTATTCCAAAAAATGATACAAAGAAAACTAACTAATTACGCAGCGGAATTAAAGAACTAGTTGTACCTTTTCTTTGTAGCTAAAGACCTCTTGATCTATTTCGTATTCCTCTCCTCTTCTTGGACGTTGTGTGGGCGACGATCTACCAAGACAACACCACCCTTCCTCTCTTTGGATCCAAACTACTGGCCACAAAAGGAGGCTCTAGGATATGACACCTTCTAATCTTCTTCCTTCTCTTCTTCTTCCTCTTCTCCAATCCGCCGGCCACCAAGTAGGAGGGAGCGTCGGCCACCAAGAAGGAGGGAGTGTCTGCCACCAAGAAGGAGGGGGCGCCGACCACCAAGGAAAAAGGGGGTGCCGACCCTAGCAAAGGAGAAGGGGAGGGGCGCGGGCCTTAGGTGAGGAGGAAAGGGAGGGGTGTCGGCCACAAGGAGGAGAAGAGAGAAAATTAGGTTTTAGGGGCCACCACCTACTCCTTTTTATAGGCTTACCGTCGGTTACAAAAAAAAGAAAAATAACAAAATTTTTTTTAGGAAAAATCTAAACCAAACTATGTTTAACCAAACCAAGTTAAGTTAGACCAAACCATATTAAGTTAAACTAAATCAAGTTAAACCAAATGGAGTTAAGTTAAACCAAACCAAGTTATGGATGGGTGGATGCGAGGTTTTATATAGAGGCTATAACAGGGACCTAGAGGAGGAATTAGTTTAGGCCTCCTAATGGGCTTGGGCTTTCTGTGTTCGACCCGAACACCTAACCCAAGTCCATCAATAATAACTTATACTACTAAAGGGTTATTATTGAACTACCGCACCAATCCCATATTATAATATGGGCTCCTTCTTATCATGAGTACGTTAAAATCCTTGTGTTTAAGATATCGTATGTTCGTTAATTAAATGAGTTACTGACAACTCAATTAATTAACATCTGATTCCAAGAGTAGTACTACTCAACTTTATTATCATGTCAGACTAAGTCCACCTGCAGGGTTTACATGATAATCCTTATGAGCTCCTCAAGGGGGCATCATCAACCTAAATAATTAGGACACAGATTCCTTCTATAATCAACAATACACCATATAAATAGTATTACTTTCCAACTCATCGGGTCTATTGATTTAATGAATAAATCTCACCCATTGATAAGTTAAAGAAATAAATACTGAGTATACGTGCTTGTTATTATATAAGGATTAAGAGGATGCACATCCATAATAACAGAGGTTATGTTCTTTTATGTAGTCAGTACAAATCGAACAACCTCAAATGGTCCTGCTCAATACACACATAGTGTACTAGTGTAATTTTATAGTCAAGACAAACTAATACCAAATTACACTACAACCGTTCCAATGGTTTGCCCCTATATATCTTGGTTGTGAGTTACTATTTATAATTTATAAGGAATCGATAACATAATCTTCTGTGTGACACCACACACTATGTTATCTACAATATAAATTAAATGGACAACTGCATCGACATATATATAAATATAAAATGCAAACATTTGAACAAAGTGATTCTCATTTCAAAATATTCAAAACAGATATTCATACAAAAGCTAAGCTTATAATATACATCCCAACACTCCTACGTGGTCGATCCGAGCTCGTAGACCTCTAAGGATTTCTCGATTGGTGACTTCCACTTGGCCGTTACTCTGGGGATAAGCCACTGAAGCGAAGGCTAGCTGAATGTCATGGCCTTCACACCACTCCCTGAGCCTCCGACCGGCGAACTGCCTCTCGTTGTCTGAGATGATCTGGCGGGAGTTGCCGAACCGACACAAGATATTCCACCAAATGAATTTGATGACTATCTATTCGGTTATCTTTGCTAACAGCTCGGCTTCCACCCATTTTGAAAAATAATCCATGGCGACGAGCAGGAATCTTCGCTGAGCGGTCGCCATTGGAAATGGTCCAACAATGTCCATGCCCCATTGGTCGAACGAGCAAGACACTGTGAACGCCTTCATCTCTTCAGTCGGTCAATGCGGGATATTGTGATATTTTTGGCAGGACAAGCAAGTAGCTACTATCCAAGTGGCGTCTTTTTGAAGTGTGGGCCAAAAATATCCGGCTAGAAGATCATCCGGGCTAGTGATCGTCCGCCCGGATGACTTCCGCAGGAGCCTTGATACACTTTTTGGAGGATGTATTTTGTGTCTTCTGATCTAACACACTTGAGTAGTGGCCTTGAGAAAGCTCGCTTATATTGCTGGTCCCCGATCAGCGTAATCATCTGACTCTCTTTTTTAATAGACAGACTACTTCCTGATTAGACGGGGTGCCGCCTGATCTGAGGAATTCAATCACCGATGTCCTCCAATCGTTTGAGAAGGAGATTGCCTCCATTCGATCGATATGTGCTGTTAGGATCGACGGTCGCGGCTAGAGAGGGGGGTGTGAATAGCCGACCCCAAATTTTTCGCGTTTCTTCCTACGATTAGGGTTAGCGCAGCGGAAATAACTAAATAGAAACGCAAAAAGGAAAGATCAAACCTCAAACTCGAACTCGACGATGTAACGAGGTTCGGAGATGAAACTCCTACTCCTCGGCGTGTCCGTAAGGTGGACGAAGCCTATCAATCCGTCGGTGGATGAGTCCCCGGAAAACCGGCTAATAAGAACTCCTTCTGGGTGGTGAAACCTCACCACAAACTCTTGCAACAGCAAGATCAGAGTGCAAGTACAAGAAGCACAGCAAGATACAAATATAAAGATGAATGTAACAACTCTTGCTTGCCTTCTCGTCGTCGACTGAAATCTGTAGATGAAGCACCAACTTCACAGAATCACAGCAGCAGCTGAAACCAGTCGAGGAAGCTCACGCGAAGCTTCGGAAGCGAGCTTAACAAAGCTCTAGAACAGCAGAAGCAATAACTTGCAGAAGCAAGAAGAAGATCAAGAAGAAGCAGAAGCTTCGGAGAAGAAGAAACAAACTGTAGCAACCCTCGATCTCCTTTTATAACCTCTGTATCCTGAGCCAACCTGCGAACCTGCGAGCAAAAAGGCCAGAACACAGAAGCCCGAAATAACCTAGCCTAAGCCTGGACCGATCAGGCTATGTCCTGATCGGTCCAGGAGGAGTCTGATCGGTCCCTGGACCGATCAGCCTTTCTCCTTCTTCTTCTTCTGTTTGCTTTCTGATCGGTCTCCAGACCGATCAGATAATCCACAGAATCATTCTGTTTGGTTACTGATCGGTCACCAGATCGATCAGCCGAGCTACCGAGCTACCGAGCCCTCTCTGACCTAGTCCGGAGAATGAGCTGCCGAGCCCTCTCCGACTTCATCCGGTCCAGAGAACGAGCTACCGAGCCCTCTTTGACCTAGTCCGGAGAGCGAGTTGCCGAGCTACCGAGCTACCGAGCTACCGGGCTACTGAGCTACCGAGCTACCGAGCCCTCTCCGACTTCATCTGGTCCAGAGAACGAGCTACCGAGCCCTCTCTGACCTAGTCCGGAGAGCGAGCTGCCGAGCTACGAGCTACCGAGCCCTCTCCGACTCCATCCGGTCCAGAGAACGAGCTACCGAGCCCTCTCTGACCTAGTCCGGAGAGTGAGCTGCCGAGCTACGAGCTACCGAACTACCGAGCTACCGAGCCCTCTCTGACTTCCCATGCCAAGCTTCCATACTTGGACTTCACCCGTGCCAAGCTCCCTGCTTGGACTTTTCCGTGCCAAGTCTCCATACTTGGACTTTTCTCGTGCCAAGCTCCCTGCTTGGACTTTTCACCAGATGTCTGGTCAACCTTGACCTATCTGGATTTCCCTTGCCTGGCTTCACTCACCAGGACTTTCCAACTGCCTGGCTTCACTCACCAGGACTTTCCATCTGCCTGGCTTCACTCACCAGGACTTCCAAACTGCCTAGCTTCACTCACTAGGTCTTTCCCCTGCCTGGCTTCACTCACCAGGACTTTCACTTTCACCTAGCTTCACTCACTAGGATTTTCACCTGGCTTTACTCACCAGGATTTCCCGACTGCCTAGCTTCACTCACCAGGACTTTCCCCTGCCTGGCTTCACTCACTAGGACTTTCCGAACTACCTGGCTTCACTCACCAGGACTTTTCGAACTGCCTGGCTTCACTCACCAGGACTTTCCGAACTGCCTAACATTCCAGTTAGGACTTCCCAGTCAAGTATCCGGTCAACCTTGACCTACTTGACTCTTCTTCATCCAACCTGATCAGACCCTGATCAGTATCTCTCCGCATGGACAACTGCACATGCATTGTCCATGTCTACATGTCTTTCTGTATTGTCAAACATCGAAACCATGACCAAGGTTTACGCTTGGTCAACTAGGTCAACCTTGACCTACTGGAAATTGCACCAACAATCTCCCCCTTTTTGATGTTTGACAATACCTTTAAGTTAGGCTAATCCAATAGCCTCAACTTTCTTCATGCTACTAGGTAATGAAACATAAGTTACAACCTTACATTCTCCTTCTAAGAAGACAACCTCCTTCTTAGATAATGAAGGTCTAACTTAAACCCTTCATTCTCCCCCTATTGGCACACATCAACAAACTCTCCCCCTGAAGAGTAAGTTACCGTTGTTCACAACTTCACTCGTTGTGATCAACAAACTCTCCCACTAACTCCAATGTTCTTCCTTGAACATTCTCTAGACATTCTCCATTCTCCCCCTTTTTGACACACATCAAAAAGAGTGAATCAAGGTCAAGAGTTTCTTCCTAATGAAAGTCCCATACCTTTCATTGAAACCCTTAATTTCCCCCTTGATACTAATGTCAATAGTCAATTTAGTGATAATCCCATATCACTCATGACAACTCCCCCTTGACCATTGCACCAACAATGTCTTGGAGAGTTTCAACCCTTTAGAAATCTAAAACTCCAACTTCATTGCTGAAATTTCAGAAATTTCAGACAGCACAGTCGAAACTGGCACGCCCTGATCGGTCACAGTGATCGATCCACAACTGCCTGGACCGATCAGACTCCCTTCTGATCGGTCCACAACCTCTGATATCAGTTTCTGAATTTCCTTCCGAAATTCAGAAACCCCTACAAAATTCCAGAAAATTCCAGAAATTATAAAGCTTTGAGGATACATTCCTCATAACATATACTATCAAGGAAAAATAGTTTTCTATGAAAATAGCTTCTATTTTTCAATCTTGATACAAAGTTCACAAGTCTTTGAAATAGCTCAAAGTTAACTCATCTTTGTATCACCTTGTTCAATGATGAATGCTATCACTAGAAAAGCTTCATCAAGGTTTTTCAAATCAATTTTGAAATGATTTTAAACCCTTCAATTTAGGATCATAATCTTAGGGCTAAATGTACATGACTTGTACAAAGGCTTTCCCTATGATCCCCAATTTCGAATTAGGCTCATCTAGGTACAAGAACTATGCACCTTGATCCTAACTCATGATCCTAATATCTCACACACATCTAAGGTGTATCAAACACATCCAAGTCAATTTTGATGTGAGATATGGGTTTAGGTCATCTTAGGCTAAGTTCTCATGCATTTTCTAAACAACAATTTGATCTCCATATCAAATTGTGTTTTTATCCTTAAATCAAATTAATTGATTTTAAATGCAAAAGATGATGACATGACATAAAATAGTATCATAAATGGAACATGTGCCATTGTCATGATGTCATGGCATAAAGTGTGAAACTCTAACTAAGGCATGACATATAAATAACCTAAGCATTATCATGACATTTCAAATGATACTAAATTAAATATGATGTCATGACATGACATATGACAAGCAATATATGACAAATAACACGTAAAGGTATAGAAAATACCTAACTCTAGCCTTAGTTGCCATTTTTGATCATTTTGCCATAAAATCCATATTCCTAAGTGTATTAGACCTAAAATCATATACTAAGGATTTTTAGATTACTATGTGCCAATTAGATTGACCTAAGAGAACTCCTCAAATGTAGTTGGCACACCCTAATCACCTTAGGAATAACTTTCCCTTTCATTTTCAAGGCTTGATTATACCTTGAAAATTCCTAAAGTGCCACCTTTTGCCATGATTAGGTTAACTACCTATTCAAGTAAGGTTGGCACACCCTAAACCATCTAGCGTGATGGAATCACGCTCTTAGGAACCCAATACCTATTGTAGCTCATTGGGTTCACTAAATATTCACTAGGGATGACTTCCCTAGCAACCCTCCTAATGACCCTCCTAGGCTTTGAAGCCTTGGTCATTTGGGACTCATCAAGATCAACTCCAGGGGTGACTCCCCTTGTGACCTTGGTGATGGTCTTCCTTGCCCTAGATTTTGTTCCATAATCTAATGGAACATTGTGATGAGTGGGCTTGACCACTTGGGACTTAGGTTTGTGACCCAAACCTTTCTTGTCCTTGGACTTGGGTTTTTGACCCCTAGACTCTAGAGTCAAATCCTTAAGAGACTTTTCTAGAGAGTCAAGTCTTGACCTCAAGACTAGATTTTCTTTCTCTAATACCTCAAGCTTTAATTTATCCTTTTTCTTTGAGGTATTCCTAGACATGTGCCTAGTTGATTTGGGATTTCTACCTAGGTTCTCCCTAACCTTAGATGAGTTAATCCTAGGATTGACATTTCTAGTGTTGTCCTTACCTAGACTAACATGTTTAGCACCTAAGCACATATATTGGTTCCTAAAGTTAACATGCTTATCATTATTAACAATTACAACAAAACTACTAGCATGTGTCTTATTGCAAGAGTGAGACTTAAATGTTACCTTAGGGTTTGCCTTCGCTCCCCCTATTGACGTGCTCGGTCTTTTGTCCTTGTGAGGTTGCCTCCCCCTCGGACATTGACTCCTATAGTGTCCCCTTTGCTTGCATTGGAAGCACACCACGTGCTCCTTGCCCTTGCGTGTTGGGACTCCGGCTTCCTTGACCTTTGGCGCCGGTGGAGTCTTTCTAACCCTCTTTGGACACTTACTCTTGTAATGTCCATACTCCCTACACTCAAAGCACATTATGTGTAATTTATTTGAAATTGAAATGCTTGAGTTACCTAGGGTTGAGGATGGATGAAGACTTTCTTCTTCATCCCTTCCGGAGGTAGAAGCTTCTTCCTCTTGCTCCATTCTTGAAGAAGAACTCTCCTCCTCTTCTTCCTTAGATGTTGAGTAGCCCTCAACTTCTAATTCCACTCCTCCATGATGTGAGCTACTTGGCTCACTTGACTCCTCTTCATGACTTGAAATGGAGCTTCCCTCATGGAGCTTGGCCAAGTTGTTCCACAACTCCTTGGCATTGTTATATCCACCTACCTTACACAAAATGTCATTAGGTAATGAAAATTCAAGAATTTTCGTTATCTCATCGTTGATTGTGGATTGGTGGATTTGCTCCTTCGTCCACTTTTTCTTCTCTAGGGTTTTTCCGTCTTTATCCACCGGATGGGTAAACCCTACTTGCAGACAACTCCAATGAACTAGGTTAGTCATAAGAAAGTACTTCATCCTTACCTTCCAAAAAGCGAAGTCGTCGCGATCGTAGAAGGGTGGAATCGTGATGTCTTCTCCAAGTCCATCCATTCTCTAGCTTGTGCTCCCCCGGGTGTTGATCCAACGAAGAACGACCTTACTCTGATACCACTTGTTAGGATCGACGGTCGCGGCTAGAGAGGGGGGTGTGAATAGCCGACACCAAATTCTTCGTGTTTCTTCCTACGATTAGGGTTAGCGCAGCGGAAATAACTAAATAGAAACGTAAAAAGGAAAGATCAAACCTCAAACTCGAACTCGACGATGTAACGAGGTTCGGAGATGAAACTCCTACTCCTCGGCGTGTCCGTAAGGTGGACAAAGCCTATCAATCCGTCGGTGGATGAGTCCCCGGAAAACCGGCTAATAAGAACTCCTTCTGGGTGGAGAAACCTCACCACAAACTCTTGCAACAGCAAGATCAGAGTACAAGTACAAGAAGCGCAACAAGATACAAATATAAAGATGAATGTAACAACTCTTGCTTGCCTTCTCGTCGTCGACTGAAATATTCACATAATCACAGCAGCAGCTGAAACCAGTCGAAGAAGTCGAGGAAGCTCACGCGAAGCTTCGGAAGCGAGCTTAATAAAGCTCTAGAACAGCAGAAGCAATAACTTGCAGAAGCAAGAAGAAGATCAAGAAGAAGCAGAAGCATCGGAGAAGAAGAAGAAGAAAACTGTAGCAGCCCTCGATCTCCTTTTATAACCTGCATCCACCTGCGAAGAAGAAGCCAGAAGACAGAAGACCGTTGTGAGCCAACGGATAGTTCTGGACCGATCAGGCTCCAACCTGATCGGTCCACACTGTCCCTGATCGGTCTTGGGGACCGATCAGGCTAAGCCTGGACCGATCAGGCTATGTCCTGATCGGTCCAGGAGGAGTCTGATCGGTCCCTGGACCGATCAGCCTTTCTCCTTCTTCTTCTTCTGTTTGCTTTCTGATCGGTCTCTAGACCGATCAGATAATCCACGGAAGCATTCTATTTGGTTACTGATCGGTCACCAGACCGATCAGCCGAGCTACCGAGCTACCGAGCTACCGAGCTACCGAGCCCTCTTTGACCTAATCCGGAGAACGAGCTACCGAGCCCTCTCTGACCTAGTCCGGAGAGCGAGCTGCCGAGCTACCGAGTTACCGAGCTACCGAGCTACCGAGCTACCGGGCTACCGAGCTACCGAGCTACCGAGCTACCGAGCCCTCTCCGACTTCATCTGGTCCAGAGAACGAGCTACCGAGCCCTCTTTGACCTAGTCTGGAGAGCGAGCTGCCGAGCTACGAGCTACCGAGCTACCGAGCTACCGAGCCCTCTCCGACTCCATCCGGTCCAGAGAACGAGCTACCGAGCCCTCTCTGACCTAGTCCGGAGAGCGAGCTGCCGAGCTACGAGCTACGTACCGAGCTACCGAGCCCTCTCTGACTTCCCATGCCAAGCTTCCATACTTGGACTTCTCCCGTGCCAAGGTCCCTGCTTGGACTTTTCCGTGCCAAGTCTCCATACTTGGACTTTTCTCGTGCCAAGCTCCCTGCTTGGACTTTTCACCAGATGTCTGGTCAACCTTGACCTATCTAGATTTCCCTTGCCTGGCTTCACTCACCAGGACTTTCCAACTGCCTGGCTTCACTCACCAGGACTTCCAAACTGCCTAGCTTCACTCACTAGGTCTTTCCCCTGCCTGGCTTCACTCACCAGGACTTTCACTTTCACCTAGCTTCACTCACTAGGATTTTCACCTGGCTTTACTCACCAGGATTTCCCGACTGCCTGGCTTCACTCACCAGGACTTTCCGAACTGCCTGGCTTCACTCACCAGGACTTTCCGAACTGCCTGGTTTCACTCACCAGGACTTTTCGAGCTGCTTGATTTCACTCACCAGGACTTTCCGAACTGCCTAACATCCCAGTTAGGACTTCCCAGTCAAGTATCCGATCAACCTTGACCTACTTGACTCTTCTTCATCCAACCTGATCAGACCCTGATCAGTATCTCTCCGCATGGACAACTGCACATGCATTGTCCATGTCTACATGTCTTTCTGTATTGTCAAACATCGAAACCATGACCAAGGTTTACGCTTGGTCAACTAGGTTAACCTTGACCTACTGGAAATTGCACCAGCAATCTCCCCCTTTTTGATGTTTGACAATACCTTTAAGTTAGGCTAATCCAATAGCCTCAACTTTCTTCATGCTACTAGGTAATGAAACATAAGTTACAACCTTCATGCTACTTTCTTCATGCTACTAGGAGCCCGAGTGAATAATGATTTTTTAGCTCCGACGTGTAGAGCTGCCTGTACGCTGGCTATCAATACTTCATATTCGACTTTATTATTCGTCACCTGATAATCCAACCGTACGGACACCTGCATCCGGTCTTCTTTGGGTGAAACTAACAGAATGCTGATCCCGTTGCCTTGCCGAGTGGATGAGCTATCGGCATATATTTTTCAAGTTTCATCTGGCTCCGTGTTCTGGACCTCTATGGAGAAATCAACTAAGGTCTGAGCTTTAATGGTCGTTCGGGGTTGATACTGAATGCCAAACTCACTGAGCTCGGTCGTCCACTTGATCAGTCGTCCGGACACCTCTGGGTTTAGAAGGACCCTTCCCAAGGCACTATTGATCATAACAACGATTGGATGCTCCAGGAAGTATGGGCGAAATCTCCGAGTGGCTAGTACCAATGCTATGCTAATTTTTCAAGATAGGTGTACCAATGTGTATGCAATTAGAAGGACCCTTTCAAGATAGGCGTATGGGTGAAACCTCCTTCAATATATGACTCAAAAAATACATAGGTTGTTATCTGTGGCCATTCTACTTTACCAATACCGAGTCAACCGCATACTCGGTGGATGACAGGTAGATCCAGAGTGGCTTGCTAGCGCTTGACTTGGTTAGTACAAACAAGGAGTTGAGATATTCCTTAAGCTCTTCCAACATCTTGTCGCATTCTGCATCACATTGAAATTTTGTTGCTCAGCGTAGTACCTTGAAGAATGGATAACTTCGGTCAAATGACTTAGAGATGAACCTTGATAGCGCGGTGATCCGTCCAGTCAGCCATTGGGCCTCCTTCAGGCATATCTTATAGCGCCTTCACCTTGCTCGGATTCGCCTCGATACCTTGTTTGGTGATGATGTATCCGAGGAAGCGACCACTCTTTGCGCCGAACAGACATTTGCTCAGATTCATCTTTATCCCATATGCCCTTAAGGTTCGACATGTTTCTTCAATATATGCACAAAGATCAACCGCTTGAAGGGATTTTATTAATATATCATCGACATATACCTCTATGTTAAGGTCGATCTGTCGATGGAACACTTTATTCATCAGCCTTTGGTAGGTGGCGCCGACGTTCTTCAATATGAACAACATAATGTTGTAGCAATACATTCCGTCGACCGTGATGAAGCTGACCTTCTCTTGATTTTCCAGGGCCAGTGACACTTGTGGTATCCTTGGTACACGTTGAGCATACAGATCAGCTCGTAGCCTGTCGTAGAGTCCACCATCTGATCAATCTTGGACAGTGGATAGAAATCCTTCGGGCATACCTTATTCAAGTCATGGAAGTCGATGCAGACCTTCCACTTGTTGCTCGGCTTGGCGACTAGCAGGACATTAGTGAGCCGGCTCGGGAATTGTACTTCTCGAATGTGTCCAACCTCCAACAATTTTTCGATCTCTGCTCGGATGATCAGGTTCTGCTCCGCGCTGAAGTTCCTCTTTTTCTGCTTCATGGGCCTAGCGTCCGGTCGGACGCGAAGCTCGTATTGACGTGAAGGTCGTGTTGAGCCACACTCGGCGAAATCCCAAGGAGCTCATGTGTCGACCAGGCGAACACGTCATAATTTTGTCTGAGGTAGGCGACCAGCTCTGCCTTCTTCTCACTTTCCAAGTCGGCGGCTATAAAGGCAGTTGCCTCCGGCCGACTTGGGTAAATCTGTACCTTCTCCTTTTCGTCATAGACCAGCATAGGAAATTTCTCGGTGATCATGTTCACCTCCAAGCGTGGGTTCTTCCGAGCGGCCCTTGCTTTGATTTGGCCATCTCGACGTAGCATCGCCAAGCGGCCAACTGGTCGCCTTTAACTTCGCCCACCTTGTCATCTATCGAGAATTTGATCTTCTGGCAGAAGGTGGATACCACCGCTTGGAACTCATTGAGTGTTGGTCGGCCCAGTATGACATTGTAGGCCGATGGCGCATCCACCATAATAAAATTTGTGGTCCTTGTCCTCTTTATCGGCTCCTCCCCGAGCAAGATGGCAAGGAGGACTTGGCCGATCGGCAACACTTCGTTGCATGTGAATCCGTAGAATGGATTCATCATGGGTAGAAAATCACTCTGGTCAATTTGTAGTTGATCGAAAGCCTTCTTAAATATGATATTCACCGAGCTCCCTATGTCAACAAAGGTTCGGTGAATAACGTAGTTAGCGATTACCACTCGGATGATTAGCTCGTTGTCGTGAGGGATCTCCACTCCCTCTAGATCTTTCAAGCTGAAACTGATCTCGGGTTCTTCGAGCTTCTCCTCCCTGCAACCAACGACATGAATCTCAAGTCGCCGAGCATGTGATTTCCTCGTCCAGTTGGAGTCACCGTCGGTCGACCCACCAACGATCATTCCTATTTTTCCCCTAGTGGCGTTACTCCTGTTCTCCTCCTCTCGAGCTGAAGGTCTGTTCCACTCGGCCGAGGCTCAGGCAGGACTCTGGTTGTGCCACCTCTGAGATTGATGAAGGTGTGGTTCATCCACCGTCCTTTCTTCCTTCGTTCGTTCGGTTGATCGGCGTCTGTGTCGCCGATAAGGAGATGGGGATCGACGGCGATATCCCTGTGGAACCGACCTACTAGCTATTGGCGTCAAGTCGTAATAGTCTCGTGTATTGTACGTCGTCGACTGATGGAAGGAACAGAACATCCACATTTTACCTTTTGCATCCTTTGCGTGACCGACCATCACATGCTGCATGACATGCATCCTGGGTTCGTTGTGTGGCTGCGCTGCCTCCAATTGAGGCCCCTTGGGAGGCTGATGGTTGCTTGACGATCATCGCTCAAGCGTTGCTATGGGTTCGGCCGACACCTCCCTTCTTCTGGCTACTTGAGCTTCTTCCATATTTATGTACTCTGTGGCCTTCCTTTGCAAGTGGTTGAAGTCTCTCAGTGGCTTACGAATGAGCGATTGGAAGAACTCCACTTCGGTGAGCCCCTAGGTGAAGACATTCACCAATACATCTGAGGAGACTGCTGGGATGCCCATTGCCACCTGATTGAAGTGTTGGATGTAGGCCCTCAATGCTTCCCTGGGCCCTTGCTTCAGTGAGAACAAATTTACGCTCGTCTTCTGATGACAGCGGCTGCTAGTGAAATGGTGTAGAAATGTCGCTCCGAAGTCCTTGAAATTGTGGATAGAGCCAATCAACATCCTCTTGAACCAACGTTGCACTGATTCAGAGAGGGTGGTGAGGAAGATCTGACACTTCATCCCATCGGTGTACTGGTAAAGTGTGGCCTCATTATCAAATTTGGTCAGATGGTCATCCGGGTCGGTAGTTCCGTTGTATTCTCCGATAGCTAGCGAAGTGTAGTGCCATGGCAAGCGATCGTTCAGAATCCCTTGCGAAAATTGTTGATTAATTCGCTCGGGCAAATTGTTGCCCCTTGGCGCCTTCCCTTTCCTTGTATCTTGAACGGGTGTATCGTCCAATGAAGATCCCCGATCCTTGTCTGCTCAACCCCATTCCTCTGATGGGGTCCTGAACAACGCTCGGTGGAAGGGGATCAACGCATTGGGCACTTACCCATATGTGCCAGTCGACTTTTTGCTCTTCCCTCAAGCGGATATTTAGTCCGCTCGGTCTTCATGTTCAGCTGGTCAGCCAGCGGCTGATGCTACGGGTTCCTACGCTTAGCACTCGACCAGCGCCCATTGTTGTTTCTACTCCACTAATTTTGCCGCTCGGGCTTGTATCAACATGTCGAGCTCCTCTTGCGTCAATGTCACCATTGTGAATCATCCAACATCCTCCATCTTCTTGTTCAGATGCAGGTTACGTTCACACAGACGACGTCAAAATAATCATATCCAAAAGCGAGAAGGTGGAAAGCTGGGGATGCGGCGGCTTCACTAACCGGCTGTAGACCTCGTTCCGCTCTGCAAAATAAGTAATGTTAGTGCCAAGCCAGGGAAGGGGTCCCCCGCGTTGGCTCTGTGACGCTCAAGTCAATCACCGAAAATGTAGAAGGAAAGCGGAGCAACAGTAACGTAGGCGCAAACAATGAATAATACGTACCTCCGCTGGTGATGGACCCTCCTTTATATAGAGCTCTGGTGGACGACATAGACACTCCTCTAGACATAGATACGTTCTCCAATATATTCCATGAAGGGACTTGTCAGAAAAGTACCTCTGACACTATATTTTAACAGGGCATGCATATCCCTGACAAGATAGTAGAAGCTTCCACCGTATGATCTATCCGTCAATCATACCTCGTGTTAGTGGCACTAGCTCCTAAAAGGATGTCAAGATATACAACAATGGTCCCGTTGCTTGGTCGAGCGGGGTAGCCGCTTAGCCGGGACCCCTCCACTCTGTTGGCTTCAGTTGCTCTTCGCTGCGGTGATTGAGTAGTAACATGTCCTCCCCTGTTCGGACAAGCTATCAGGTCTTCTAATTGTCCTGCTGCTCCACAATAAACGTCGGATTATTTTATCATATTATCCCGAGCGAGATGGGTGGTCCGCTTGGGCATGTGGTCCAATCGACGACTGCAATTGTCCTCCGTTTGACCTTTTGACACCCTAACGTTGACAACCTTAACTTTAATCTCTACCTTGAAAATTGATCTTGTATCAGATGGACCTTCCTATATCGCTGTATCACTATATATATATATACACGAGAAAAAAATATTTTTTATAATTTACATGAAAATATATGAGATCATTCTAAAGAGACGGATACGATGATGACTTTCTTAAAAGAAAAAAATCTCGTATCTAATGCACGTATAAAAATACAAACAAAATTTAATTTAAATTCTACCGGAGTTTTTACAATAAGTTAACCGAACCACGTGTAACCATGGTCTCGACAATTATAGTTTCAATAAAAGGATAAACTAAAATGGCAATGTAAAATAGTGGAATGCAAGTTCAATTTGTTTCTAGTGCCTTTTATTCTTATTTAAAATTAATGCACGTACTTTTCTTGCCGGTAGAAAGTCTGTTTTTTAAGGAAATTTTAGATTGATAAAAAGTTTAATGACATAAGAAGTTTTGTTTGGAATCCATGGAAAATGCTACTCGTAGAAATGTGAGTGAAAAGGACAACTGAAATAGATAGAATTTCTAGAATCAATCACAAAACAAACCAAACTTTATATGGGAAAATTATTGGTATAATTTTTGGATTAAAATTGACTAATTTAATTAAATTTAAGTAGATTTGAGTTTGAGTTTTGATATTTAGATAATATATGAGAAGAGGTCAAGTAGATAAAGGTTGACCGGATACTTGATAATGTATGAGAGATAAGTCAAGTAGGTTATGAAGGATTGGATACCTGATTGGAAAAGTCCTAGCTGGAGGTTAGGCAAGGTAAACTCCTAACTCGAGGATTAGACAATGGTGAAGTCGTAATTGGAGATTAGGCAAGGCAAAGGACCTAACTGTGGTTAGGTAAAGGAAAGTCTAAGCGGATTAAGGAGGATCGCACATTGGTAAGAGAAAAGTACTAACTGCGGTTATGCAAGAAAAAAGTCTTAATTGAGGTTAGGCAGGGTGAAAGTCTACCGAATGACTAGTCCTAACTGGAGGTTAGACAAGTAAAAATCCAAGTGGGTCAAGAAGGACTGTACTTGGTAATCGGAAGTCCAACGAAAAGTTGGCAAAGAGAAAGTCCAAGTACGACAAAGGTTGATCATACACTTGGCATAAGAGAAAGTCCAAGTAAGTCAAAAGATTGATTGGACACTTGATGGGGAAGATTCAACAGGTCACGATTGACTGAAAGTTAGGCAAAGAGAACTCTAGACTCGGATTAAGTGAATTAGGGTTGTAAATCGATTAGGAAATCAATTGGGACATAGCCAATTGATTGGATAATCGATTAGAGTGGCATTTCTCACGAAGGTACCCGAATCGATTGTCCAATCAATTTCGGCTATGTTAATCGATTGGGCTGATTAATTACGAAGATCTTAATCAATTAGACAGTTTGCTAATCGATTAAGCGTTGTTTGTCGCAAGAAGCACAGTGAGTTGGGGAATCGATCGACCAATCAATTCAGCTCAAGCCAATCAATTGGTATAATTGATTGGGAGAAGTTCACGAAGCACAGTAAGGTTAGAATCGATTAAGACTATGTTAATCGATTAGGCTAATCGATAAGGCTTTTCGTGAGAGAACAAAAGGTTGGAGTTGATTGTGTAATCGATTAAATCCTTTTGAACCGATTAGAATGACTCACTAATCGATTAGGGTTCGAAAAAATAATCGTTTTACAAGTATTTAAACAATTGGATGACATGACACTCGATTAGGGAAAAGGTAAATCGATTGGGAGGCATCAATGAATCCTAGAAAAGGATTTTCATGGATATTTCAAAGCATCTCTCGCAATCATTCAAAGTTGTTGGTTCTTGAACTTTTGGAAAACAAGTGTTGCTGCACTTTCCAACCGATCTAGAGGCAATCCATAGCAACAAGAGATTAAGAGCAAGGTTCATTATTGTTGTATTTATTTACTTGTTCTTGTTGTATATTCTTGTATTTACTTGTACGTGACTTCTCCGCCTCCTAGAATGAGGTATTCATAGTCAGCGGCGTAGCTAGGATTTTCATTCAGGAGGGGCAAAGCGACGGAGTCGGTGAACGATGACAGTGATACTGGCAGCAAATAATGGTGTCGGCTAAGTGAAAGAATCAATTAAGTAAATTTCACCTCAATTAAAAGGTGTTTTTTTATGGAGCATGGGCGAAACGACGATGTTAGCCAAGTTAAGACAACGACCATGCGACAAATGTCAGTGACGATGGTAGCAATCGGTGTCCGACGATAGTGACTTGGGCTATAACGGCAGCGACATGACACGATAGATTTTGTGGGTAAAATTAGAGAAAGAAAAAAGAATATGAAATAAATTATAGGAAGAAAAAAAATGGGAAGAGGAAAATAAAAGTTCGGGATTAGAGGAGGAAGAGAAAAATGGATTAAAAAAATTGACTTGAGAAAAGAGGAATATGGGTTAGGTTGAAAGGGTTTTAATTGAAATTTTTGCTAAAAAGACGAGAAAGTTTCAAAATTTATGACTATACTTTTTTTTAAAATTTTTTTCCCACCGTATTAATATTTTCCTTGAATTTCAGGGGGTGCGATTGCACCCCCTGAGCCTTATATAGCTACGCCCCTATTCATAGTGGAGTTGTGAGTGTGAGGAGCAAACTCTTAGATTAGTCACCTCAAGGAGGTGGATATTAAGTAAATGAAGGTGTTAACATTGCTTCAAGTTTTCCGTTGCAACAAATCAATAAGACGAAGCGAAAGAAGTTATTCACCTCCTTTAGCTCTCGGAGTATCCTAACAAGTGGTAAGAGAGCGAGGCCACTCTTCTTAGACTAATCACCAAAGAGAAATGAGCTAGAGAAAGAAGAAGAAAGTGAAACTAAATCCCTAATTTCAACAAGTCAAGAAATTATCATTCAAGGTGCTCAAGTTCAAAAATGGAGTGTCAAGATGGATTCAGATACGATATCTTAGCACATCCACCATTCAGAATTGGACGCTTCGATCTTTGGAAATCAAGAGTAAAAAATTTCTTCATAATGGACATAGAGCAATGATTTGTTCTAATGGAGGGAATTCAAACTCCAATTAATGACAATGGAAAGCTCCTCAAGAAGAAGTAATGGACCGAGAAACAAGTCAAGAGGTGCAAGGCAAATGACAAGATAATCATATTATTGATTAATTTATTGCCAAACACCACATTGTGCAAAATTAGAGAATTTCAAGATACTAAGGAACTATAGAGCAAATTAGCAAAGCTTCATGAAGATGCATCCTCAACGAAATGCAACGACAAAGGCAAAGAAGGAAACTCTTTGTTTCATGTGCATGAGGATTCGGAGATTGAGAGGTGCTCAATATTCGAGGATGAAGTTTAAGAGGAATTCACCTTAAGGATTGAGGGAGAGGGTTAATCATTGACGCCAGAGCAAGCAGAAACCTATACCTCCAGGTCAAATGAAGAAGGATCATGTGCTACCCCTACAAGCAAAGGTATAAAAAATTTTAATTAGAAAAATAAAGGTCATATTATTTACTTTGAGTATAAGAAAAAAGGACATTATAAGAGCAAGTTTCCTAAATTGGGCAAGAAAAAGACCCAAGTGATACCTAAGGGCAAGGAGAAGCCAAAAGAGACCTTACCCATGATACGCAAAGGCAAGGAGCACATTGTGTGCTTCATATGCAATCAAAAAGGGAATTACCGAAATCAATGTCCAAAGGGAGGGTTGAACAAAGGAGAAATCTCAAATCCAAAGAGAACTTCCAAGGGTACAACTAACGTACCATTAGTTAATAATACTTATTTAAATTATGATAAAACGCATGCTAAGAAACATTTCTATTATTTAATGCCATTTATTATGAAACTAGAAAGCATGAAAACTTTATGAAACATTATAAGTCTTTTTATGTTAGGACTACTATACCTAAGGATAGGAAGATAGAAAATGGTTTAGGCAAAAAAATCTAAGGAAATTAGATATGCACCTAAAAATAAGAATATCTAAGACAATAAAGAAAAAACAAAATTTAAGAATTTAAGGATAGAAAATCGAGTCTTGAGGTCAAGACTTGATAAATTAGAGAAGATCATTAAAAAAATGACAAATGAAGTCTTAGGGTCAAAGAAGCAAAATCTAGGCCAAAATAAACAAGAGTCATTCGATGACAAGAGAGATTTGAGATACAAACTAAAAGCCAAGAAGAATATACCCTCATATCATAGAGTTCCATATGGTTAAGAAACTAATTCTAGGTTTGAAAGTTATCCCTAGAGTTGACCTTAAGGAAACTAGTGTGACTAAACCTTCTAAGAAGCCTAGGAAAGCCACTAGGAAGGTATAAAGGGAAGTTATCCCTAATGAATACCTAGAATATGCAAGGAGCACCAATAGATTTTGGGTTTCTAAGAGTGTGTTCTCTAAATCCTAGATGAGTTTAGAGAGTGTCAACGCTAATTAGAAGGGTGGGTAACCTAACAGTGATGAATTTGGCACTTTTGGAATATGTTCAAGGTAGTGTGAAACTTTGAAAATGAAGGTTTAATTTTTACTCTTGAAAAGTAAAAGTGTGTTAATCAAAATTATTAGGAATTGAGTTTGATTAAAATGGCACAACTAGGATAAAATTTAAAGAAATGCAAGTTGGGTTTTTGGTAATTTATAGGGAATAAGGGCAACTTAGGTTTATTTTTAACTTAGTAATTAGTTGATAATACTTAGATAGAGAATCTATATATTTTATTTATTCTAAAATTGTCATATATTGTGTGCTCTATCATTATACTTTGCATTCATACTCATATGAAACATGTTACATGTCATGTCATACATGTATCATTTATTTATGATAGTTTTTCTTTTGAAAAATACTCATTTGATGTATGTCATAATCATTATCATGTATTATTTTAAATTTCTTAAAATTAAGGACGATAACATCAATTGACATCATAGGTTAGATGATCAAAGTTTAAATTATCTAGTGAGATATGCATAATCCCTTAGTTTTAGGGAAAAAATATTTTACATCTCACAAAAGATCACTTTTATGTTTATTGAGGCATATTTGATATAAGTGAGATATTAGGTGGATGAACAAAACTTAATATGTTCATTTAGTGTATCCTTTTGAGTTTTTAGTTTCATCAAATACATGAATTTTGAGAAATCTAATTAATCATGGGGAAAACAAGTGTACAAGTCATGTACATTTAGCTCAAAGATTGTGGTTGAAAACTTTGATTTGAAAAATATTTCAAAATCATTTTATAAAATCTTGATGAAGTCTATCTTTTGATTGAGATCACCATTGATTAGTTGGATACAAAGTAGAGTGAATATTGAAATTTTTAATGATTTCTAATTTTGTGTCAATCTTTGAAAATGAGAGTTATTTTCATAGAAATTTATTTTTCCCTGATAGTATATGACATGAGTAATGTCTATGTAAAATTTCATATTTTTTTATAATTATAGAATTATTTATGATTTTATGAAATTGAATATGAAATTATTTTAAGAAATCAGAAAAATTAGAAATGGTAATTGACCATACCAATCGATTACCTCATGTTAATCCATTAGTTCAATCGATTAGGGTGAATTTTCACAAGCACATAGACTCGATAAATCAATTAGGTGATTGATTAAACGGGTGTAATAGATTAGGCCAATTGATTAGCATGCGGTGATCAATTGACACCCAACACTAATCGAATCAGATAAGTCGGAATCGACTGGTAGCTGAAACCAATCGATTAGAAAGGCTGATTTTGGTTTAAGTGGTATGATTTCTATTTATTAAGTCACGTTTAGTCGAGTTAACTCTTCTAAACCCTCTAAAATACCATGATAAATATTTAAGGATAATTTTCTTAATGAAAATAAGAAATGAAAGGTTGTAAGAGACTAAATTGGAGTTTAGGAAGATGTTTAGTTTCAATATTGAATTTTCAACTTCAAAACTTTAATTTTGGGTTTCCTAAATGTTTAGGAACTCTAAATCATTGTTAGTGCAATGATAGAAGTTTGGATATTTTGAGGGGAAGTTTCTCCTTAAAAGCATGATTTTTCTTTTAATGATAAGGATTGAGGATAATGGAAGATTGAAAATTTTCATTGTGATAAATATATGCTCAAGGTTGAGCATAGGATAGATGAAAGGTATGAGGCTTTCATTTGATCCCTTTGAACATAATAACTCTCAGGGAGAGTTTTTAATGTATGTCAATAAATCGAGTAGTTGCGATAGAGGGGGGTGAATATCGCTTTTTAAAATTCTTCTTTTCGTATTTTAAAACTCAAAGTTAAGCAGCGGAAATTAGACAAAGAGACACGTTCTTTTACTTCATTTGGAGCCTAACTCGACTCCTACTCGAAGGTCCGCGATCCTTGACCGCACTAATGGGTAAATCACTATAATCTTTCTTTCTGAAATCCTCGGAAAGAAGTGAATCGTACAAGTACAAATATGTAAGATAGTAACACTCCTACTATCTTACAGAAATTAAGTGCAATACTAAAATAAATATATACCGACAATAGAAGTAGTAAATCATAGCTTGGTCGGCACTGTTGGATGAAGTCACTTGCAAACTTGATGACGACGTGTAGCATGAGCAGCTTGCAGAAGAGCACAAGAGTTGATTAGAAAGTTCTATCTAGCCTCAGATCTCAAGCTCCTTTTTATAAGTGCCACTGTCATTCGGTCGACCGATCCCTCTGTTTGGTCGACCGAACCCGCTCCCTTCCTTCCTGGCTGGAGTCTGACGCTGGCTCGATATTCTGCATTTACTGTTCTTTAAGGGTTCGATCGACCGAACCACTTTTTCGGTCGACCAAACAGCTTCCTTCCCTATTCGTCGAAATCTGCTGAGATCTTCATTTAATGCTCCATTAATACTGATTGGATCGGTCGACCGATCCCTGTTTCGGTCGACCGATCAAGCTTCGATCGGACTGTGCTTCGCTTTGGTCTGAACTGATCTCTGGTCTGAGTCAAGCTGGTTCGGTCGACCGATCAGGCCGAATCTGTAAAACAGAGTTAAACAGTATTCCTGCAAAACAAAGGTTAGCATAGTAATATAATGCATGAGTAATATAGACAGTAGAACTGTCTTGATCTCAACTTGGAAACCTTCCCAGTTTCTTCAGTTGGATCAGCGACCTAAGGTTGTTCCCTTTAGGAACCCGACCTCACTGTCGCTCCTCCAGTTGCATACCTCAACTCACCTACCAAACATTGGTCCTCCAAACCTGTTTGGACTTTTGCCTGCTCAGTGTCTGATCGCGCGATCCACTAAGACTTTTCCTGCAATACTACATTAGCCAACAACAATAATAGTAATATAGAATACAATGGTAAACCTAAACCTAGATTTACCGAGATCTGCTGGTTCGGTCGACCGCGTGCGGTCGACCGGAAACCATCCGATCAACCTTGCTTGGAGTTCACTCCTCCAAGACTTCTCGTTACCTAAGGTTACCACCCCCTAGGATTTTCTCCACTTGGCTTCACTTACCAAGACTCAGTATTCAGCTACCCAGGGATCAAGTCATCCAGACCTATCCACCTGGCTTCCACGATATACTGAGATTTCTCTTACCTAGCCTACAACTAGGACTCAGTATTCGGCTACCCAGGGATCAAGTCCTCCAGATCTATCTACCTGGCTTCCACGATATACCTAGATTTCTCTCCTTGCCTAGCCTCTAACTAGGACTTCCCTTGCCTAGCCTACAACTAGGACTTCCATAGATCAAGCTTCATACTTAAACATACTTAAACATATTTATCTGACATTAAAACCTTGGAGGTCGATTGCACTAACATGTCAAAGGGGGGAAAATGTGAAAATTAAGTTAGAAACCCACATTCATGTTTTGGCATGAGATGAGGAATGGAGTTTCATGATTTGGTGTATGCGATGAAGAATGAAGTTGGATTAATATGAACTAACTTAACTTAAACATATTGTTAAATATCAAAAAGGGGGGAGATTATTAGTGCAATCATTCTCAGGTCAAGGTTGACTAGTTTGACTAAGCTCGGGTGGATTCAAGCTTGAATTTTAATATTTGGACGATATGTGAGAAGAGGTCAAGTAAGTCAAGGTTGATCGGATACTTGGCAATATGTGAGAGAGAAGTTAAGTAAGTCATGGAAGATCAGATATTTCAATGGAAAAGTCCTAATTGAAGGTTAGGCAAAATAAAGCTCTAACTTGAGGGTTAGGCAAGGGTAAAGTGATAATTGGAGGCTAAGCAAGGCAAAGACCTAACTTTGGTTAGGCAAAGGAAAGTCCAAGTAGATCAAGGAAGATCGCATGTTAGCAAGAGGAAAGTGTTGGGACCTTTAACACTGGCTAGAGGGGGGGTGAATAGCCGATCACCCACTACGTTCACTTCCTACACTTGTTAGCATAGTGAAAATAGAAAATAACAAGTATAAAATGAAAGCTAACCCTAGAAGACGATAAACAAGAAGAACAAAACCTAACGACATGTTTCATTTAATGTGGTTCGGAGATGATGCTCCTATTCTACGGTTGTCTGTAAGGTGGATGATTCCCCAGCAAACTCCGACAGCACAATCCTCCTTCTCAGTAGAGAAACCTTTTCATAAACTCGATGACACTTGGATTGCACTTGAGAGCCTGGGAGACTCTAATTAGGGGAACAACATCTAATTTCATCGCCCAAGCCAACAATCCCAAGTTCCATTATATAGAGCATGGGGAAAAACATCCAAGCTATTTTTTGCTACCTGTCAATTGGCCTATGTGGTAATTCAACCGTTACACATCAACGACTCGATACTAGTCGACTGGTGTTAGGACCAGTCAACTGGTCCACTTTAGTTGAGTGAATAGAACCCTCTGTTCACTTCCATCAGTCGACTGGTAAAGCCACCAATCAACTGGTAAACCCTAAACCTAGGATTTTACCCTGAGACAACCTCTCATGTACTCGTCCTTGCCCGTACAACCTCGACCTTGCCTTCTAGCCTCCTCTATTAGCCTTGTGTCTCTCGGATACTTCCCCATCCTTCACATCTTACCTTCAAGAGCTTCCTTTGGTCTTGTCCTTTATTGTCGGGTCTTCCATTGCCAAGAGGCTCCTCACCTCCGGGACTTCACCTTGCCAAGAGTTCCTCGCTCTGGAACTTCAACCTTGCCAAGAACTCCTCGCTCCGGGACTTCATTCTTACCAAGTCACACTTGGACTTTGCCTTATTGTGCCTACAACTTGTACACTCACTAGCACTTATCAAATATAAAAATAACCTAACTTAAATCTTTTCCCAAACATCAAAACCTCGGATCACACTGATTGCTCCAACAGAAAGTCCTAATTATGGTTAGACAAGGGGATAATCCTAACTAATGTTAGATAAGATAGAAGTCTACTAAGTGACTAGTTCTAACTGGAAATTAGGCAAGTGAAAATTCAAGTGGGTCAAGGAGGACCGCACTTAGTGATTGAAAGTTCAATAGGAAGTGACAAAGAGAAAGTCTAAGTAGGTCAAGATTGATCAGCCACTTAGCATAAGAGAAAGTGCAAGTAAGTCAAAAGGTGACCAGACACTTGGTGGGGAAGACCCGACAGGTTATGGTTGATCGGATATTGGGTAAGGAGAATCCTAGACTTCGATCAAGTGAGTTAGGGTTGGTCAATCAATTAAGAAATCGATTGGGACATGGTTAATCGATTGAGTAATCAATTAGAGTGACATTTCTCATGAAGGTTCCGGAATCGATTGCCTAATCGATTCCGGCTGTGTTAATCGACTAGGCTGATCGATTAAGAAGATCTTAATAGATTTGGCAGCTTGCTAATTGATTAAGAGTTGTTGTCGTGAAAAGTATAGTGAGTTGGGGAATTAATTAGTCAATTAATTCATCCCAAGCTAATCAATTGGTACAATCGATTGGGAGAAGTTCGCAAAACACAGTAGAGGTTTGGAATCGATTGAACAATCAATTAAGATTTTGTTAATCAATTGAGCTAATCAATTAAGGTTTTTTGTTAGAGAACAAAAGGTTGAAGAATTGATTGGGTAATCGATTAAATCCTTCTGAATCGATTGAGACGGCTCACAAATTGATTAGGGTTCAAAAAAAGAGCCATTTTGAAGGTGTTTGAACGGTTGGATGACGTGACAATCGATTAGGGAAAAACTGAATCGATTGGGAGGCGTCGAAGAACCCTAGAAAAAGATTTTCGTGGATATTTTGAAGCATCTCTCGCAAGCATTCAAAGTTGTCGATTCTTGAGCTTTTGGAATATAAATGTTGTTGTATTTTTCAACTAATCAAGAGGCAATTCATAGCAACAAGAGATCAAAAACAAGGTTCCTTATTGTTGAATGTATGTACTTGTTCTTGTTCTATTTATGCACTTGTTCTTGTTCTTGTTATATTTTTTATTGTATTTTTTCTATTTACTTATACAATGCTTCTTCATCTTCAGGAAGAAGGTATTCATAATAGAGTTGTGAATGTGAAAAATGAATTCTTAAATTAGTCACCTGAAAAAATAGATAGTAAATCAAATTTTCAATTATAATAAATCAATAAAACAAAATGAAAAACAAACTATTCATCCTTCTAATTCTCGGAGTGTTCTGACACTTTGATGCAAAGTTTTCTTCTTCTTCAATTTTAATCATTTGCTCTAAACAACTAGAAGAGTATAGCACCAATAAAGAATAAACAAATATGTCTTAAAAGTCAATATATTTAACTATTTACTCAGCCGAACTATATCTTTCAAATTTTGTTATTGTCATTGTATTATTTTTCCACTTCTTTTATATCCTTTTTTTTTTCAACAAAAATCTCTCTATTTTTTTTGTCAAAGAAAAAAAAACATACACTATTATTCTTACTTGATTTATGAGAGTCAATTTTTGGGGTTGCCCACAGGTTCCATGAATTTCCTTGTGCTACGATTCCAATTGTGATCTTATTTTTCTTACTTTACTTTTTTTTTAAAGGCAAAAATTGTTCTCTTCTGACCTTTCCTCATTAGCGACCGTGCATAATTTCCAGACTAATGACCCAAGTAGTGCATGCCCACTGAAAACGATCTTTAAGTCCAGCTCTAACGTTGAACACTGACCATTCTACCTTTCTAGAACACTTTCCGTATCAGATCTCGGCTAACGAATAGATAAGCATTGACGTATGAACTACGAAGACCCACTCGTCCTTTAGCTCTGAGGACGAATTATTGGGGATATCTACATAATTAATTTAATTTTTTAGTATAATATAATAGAGACCAACTCGTGGGCTGGTGCATCAATTTAAATTTTACTTGCATGGGCGATTGATCTAATATTTGACTGATGGTTCATCTTTATCATTTTTCGATTTATGTGAGTAGGCTTTAAAAAAAAATTAAATAAAATTTAATAATTTATCAAAAATACACTCATATTATATTTATGAATTAATTAAAAGATGATATTTATCAAATGTCATACTCAATTTGTTATTATTATTTTTTATTTTAACCCTCCATTATTATTCTTTTCTCTTTCCTCTCACTTATATATACAACTTCTTTTCTCTTTTCTCTCTTATATGCATGCAATTTTTTTTCTTTTTTTTTTTTTCTCTCTTTTGGATACATGTATATAAATCAAGCCCAACATGGATCTGATATTTTTTCATATCAGACCCAACGTTGACCTATTATTTTTCCATATTAGGCCCAACGTGAACATGTTATTTTTCCATATTAGGCCCAATGTGGACCTGATATTTTTCATATCAAGTTCACGGGGGTTAGAGTTTAGCTGATTGTTTTGATAATATTTTAACACTTCCGGAGAAGCTCAAATATGCAATGGCCGACACTGTTGGACTCCTTGCAGTCCAACGATGTCATCCATTGTATATTTCGACTTCTCCGAAGCTATTAAAATGTTATCAGAAAATCAACTAAATCTAACTCCCTATGGGTTTGATATGAATCATATCAGATCCACTTTGGGTCAGATATGGAAAAATATCAAGCTCAACGTGGACTTAATATGAATGGATTTATACTTTAGCTGATTTTTTTGATAAAATTTTAATACCTCCGGAGAAGCCGAAATATGCAATGGATGACACTGTTGGACTCTTTGTGGTCTCAAAAATCCATAGGATCTAAAATTGTTGCAATATGAGGTATCTATGTCGATCAATGGATTTTGACCAAAACCCACTAATTAACCTAAACATGTCTGATTGTAACCCTTTCAATTTCTGTGGATTTTTAAGGCCGCAAGGAGTCCAACAATATCATCAATTGCATATTTCATCTTTTTTTTGGAGGTGTTAAAATTTTATCAAAAAAATCAGCTAAATCATAAAACATTTATATCAGGCCCACGGGGGCTAAGGTTTAGTTGATTCTTTTGAGAAATTTTTAACATCTCTAGAGAAGTTGAAATATACAATGGATGATACCTTTGGACTTCTTACCGCCTTAGAAATATATATGACCTTAAATAGATCCAATCTGAGGTCTCTAGGTCAATCAATTGATTTTGAACAAATTAAATCCACTGATAGATCTAAAGAGCTCTGATTATACTTATTTCAGTTGCTGTGGATTCCTGAGGTTGCAAGAAGTTCAAATATGCTATCTGATCCTGTCCGAACGCTGAATCAACGGACGCTGGGCATGTGGCGCTCTCCGCGTAGCTGATGTAGATCCCCGACCGGTCGTACGGACCTCCGGCGAACCTGCAAGGAAGTCGGGCTGGGAAGGGGTTCCCGGCGACGACCCTCCGACGCTCAAGTCAGGCAAGCGGACAACAAAGAAGTGGCTCTCAATCTCGGAGAATGCGTACCTTCGGCGAAGGGTGAGGACCCTTTATATAGAGCTGTGAAGAGGCTCGGACACACATACCGAGGTGCATACGTGTCCTCTGTCCATACCTCGGTATGGGCTTGTCAGAAGGGCTTACCTGACAGCATACTGCTACAGTCCGAGCACATCTATGATGGAACAGGGGGATCCTCTGTTGTAAGATCTTGCGTATGACCTGGTCGTTGAACATACCCGCTGTCAGGAGATGTTCCCCTGATGTTTCCTTTGTCCTTGTCTCTTCTGTTCCCGCGCCGAGCGGCCAGCCGCTCGGCAAGCATAGGTCTGACCGGGCGTAGGTATCGGTCCGACCGGGTGCTCGCTGAGAGTGTTCCACAGCAACGATGCTTTATGCTTCGGCCGAGCGGGCTATCCGCTCGGCCAGGTGACCCTTTTCACTATGAGCGTCGGAAACCCGCCCATGGTCGGGTTGTCTTCTGTCCGGCCCGGGAAGCTCCTGGCCGAATGTCAGGTCGGATCGGCATCCTTCCGTTCGGCCCGGCATCCTCCGTTCGGCACGGCATCCTTCCGTTCGGCCCGGCATCCTTCCGTTCGGCCTGGCATCCTTCGTTCGGCAGGGCATCCTTCCGTTCGGCCCGGCATCCTTCGTTCGGCGCGAACTTGGGGTTGACTTCCACGTGTCTTTGACCCTCCGCCCATGAGGGTTCCCAGTCCTTACCACGGGATCACATGCCTCCCCTTCAAGTCTAGTCGAAGGAGGCGCATAGTCCGACTGACTGGACGCCCGTAGTGCCGAGCGGCGCATCCAAGAAACCATCCTCCGCTTCTCCTCGTTAATCGCCTCTCATCCCACCTCTCTTGCGTTTTGCAAGGGATTTCTCACGAAGTATTTTGTATAGCTAGTCCACTCGGCTGAATATATCTCTTTTCGCAAATGGGATTTTCGTCAGATATTTACGGGGTACTCTTGGTAACCCGCCCGCTTGCACACTTGGTCCGCCGGACTCGCTTAGTTGAATACATGCATAGCTTTAACTGGAATTACCACTAAACAGCATTACTTCCGCTCGGAGGGTTTATAGACGCCGGCTCGTCTCTCGATTTTTAACGTCGGAGCTCGACGGTTTTCCGCTCGGAAGATTTATAGACACCGGCTCGTCTCTCGATTTTTAACGTCGGAGCTCGACGGTCTTCCGCTCAGGGGGTTTATAGACGCCGAGGTGTTTTGATGTGATCAAACAAGTTAAGTTAGGTCCTGCGTTGTTTAACCCTTGTGTGTAAGTGTGCAGGAACTTAGGAACACAGGAAGTCGAGCGGAAGACGCGGCTAGCGAGAAGGACGGCACGGGAGAGAGCCGACGGGCTCGGTGCGTCCGAGGGACGAGGTGTCCGCGGAAGAGTACACCGGTGGACGAGAAGAACGTGCGCGGCGTTCGAGGGACGAGAGGAAGGAGCGCGAGGAGAAGGCGGAACATGGGTTGGGTGAGCCCTATTCCGGATGGCGAGATCACCCAAGCTAGTGGGCCGAAGCGAAGACCCGGACCGAGGCAGGCTGAACCAGCGAGCGGCCAGACGGAAAAAGTCAACGAGTTGACTTTTGGGGTCGGGCGCCGGGCGCCCGGAACCATCCGGCGCCGGAATGAAGTTTTGACCAGATCGAGTCAAACTCGATCCGAGCGTTGAGGGATAAGTTTTATCCCCAGGGCGCCCGGAACCCTTCCAGGCGCCCCGACCAAGGCTATAAATATAGCCTTGGTCCAGAAGCAAATCAATTAATCAGAACGACGAACTTGTAATCAACTTCTGTGTGCTTTACTTTTCTTCTTGTACGTTCAACGCTGTAAGAGGCTACTCCGCCCAGAGGAGAATCAGATAGTGCGCTTACATTCCTTGGATTAGCAATCCCCTGATTGCAAACCAAGTAAAACTCTGGTGTCTGTTTTTCTTTACTTAGTCTCTTTTAATTATTTATTACAAGTGTTCATTATATAGTTGAAATCCGAGAAAGGTTCATGTTTTAATTTGTAGGGCAATTCACCCCTCCCCTCTTGCCGGCCTCCAAAGGGACCAACAAGTGGTATCAGAGCAAGGACGCTTCAGGAGGACTAACCGCCGATCGAAGCAACAAAGATGGCCGGACCAAGCATCGTTCCACCAAAATTCGAGGGGAACTTCACAGACTGGAAGCGTCGTATGGAGGTATTTCTAAAAACCGAGATTGAAATTTATTTTATTATGAAATGCGGTTTTGTAGCTCCAACAAATCAGAACGGTGAAGAAAAAGAAGAAAGTAATTGGACAAAAAAAGAGCAGAATGAGTTCGTAGCAAACAGTCGTGCGGAACATCATCTGCTAAGCGTATTACCGCCTCAGGAAGTAAACCGCATCGGAAGCTACTCATCAGCTAAAGATCTTTGGAAGAACTTTCTAGAACTCCACGAAGGCACATCCGAAGCGAAGCTCGCTAGAAGGGACATCCTCCGAAACAAACTAATGAACATCCGCTTGGAGAAAGGTGAGAAAGTAGCCGGTCTACATGCAAAGGTAAAAGAACTAGTTACTGGTCTCGAGAACCTCGGTGAAAAGGTAACAAATCGGGACGCCTTACGCTACGCACTCAACGCCTTTCCCAGAACTCCAGAGTGGACGTCAATCATCGACGCCTACTACATCTCAAAGGACCTGGAGGTAAGTACATTAGAGGAATGTTTTTCTACTCTTGAATTACACGAAACTAGATGTGCAGGAACGACAAAGGATACAACCCAGACTATAGCGCTGAACACAACTCAGAAGGATGAACTCGAGTCAGACTCCGAAGACGATCAAGAAGCGCACATGGTAAGAAATTTTAAAAAATTCTTTAGGTCTAATAAATTTAAAATGCAGAATAAAAAGAATCAAAAAGGAGGAAGAAAGGTGCGATGCTACCAGTGTCAGAAGGAGGGACACATAAGAGAAGACTGCCCAGAACTCAAAAAGGACAAAAGGAAGTCTCCCAAGAAACACAACCTAAAAGCAACTTGGGATGACACTTCTTCATCTGAATCAGAAGCTCAAGAATACGCCGGGATAGCACTGATGGCAAGCTACGATGGACAAAGTATATCAGAATCGAGCAACGATGAAGAGGGAGCGACCTCGGATGAAGGCAGTGAAGCAGGGGGAGATTCAGGCTTTAAGTCTGACATGGTAAGTGAGGTATGCCTCTTACCCCCTGATCAACTTTACTCTGGCATTAAGGCAATGACTAAATCCATGTATAAATTAGAAAAAGAAAATGCCAAATTAAAAAATGAAATTTTGGAAACAAAAGGAATTTTAGCAAAATCATGTCTAATAGAGGATTTTGATAAATTGAAAATTCACAATGAAAAACTAAAAGAAGAAATAGAAAGATTGAAAAAATATAAAAGTTCAAATATTTCTACTTTTAGAAATTATAGAGGTTTAAATTGGTATTATAGATTTCATCAAAGTCAAATTAGAAATATATCAAAAATCTATGTACCTAGGAAATACTTGGTTAACCCTGTAGGTAGGAACCTCTACTGGGTTCCAAAAACCTGTTTAATTTAACTTAGCATTTTCAGCAAGGAAATTAAACGACTAATTTCATTATGAGGCTTTGTCTAAAGAAGTGGTTGTTGCTCCAATAACCAAGAAGGCCTAGTGCCTCGCCACGACCTGGAAGTCAAGTATCGAAATGAAAAGTTTAATTGACTAACTGAAAAAGCATTAATTTAATTTACTTAATGCTTTAAAAGAGTTATTCAATTTATATAATTTATAATAAATTTTTTTGAAATTAAATTTTTTTTAATTGACTTAGAAAATTTCTGAAAATTATTGACTTAGAAATTTTCTGAAAATTGACTTAGAAATTCTTTTTGGAAATTGACTTAAATCTTTTTAAATTAACTTAGATATTTTTTTAACTTAGGAATTTTTCTATGAATACTGTCTTAGACATTTTCCTTTGAAAATTACCTTAGAAATCTTTTATAAAAATTCACGTTAAAATTTTCTGAATATTGACTTAGAATTTTTTTTACTAAATATTCTCTTTTGAAACATTGCCTTAGAAATTAATATTAATTGCCTTAGAAAGTTTTATGAAAATTCACTTAAATTTTTTTACCTTAGACTTGTTTAAAGAACCCCTATTTTTAATGTGATCAAAGGGGGAGAAGAATGTTAAGTCTAGGGGGAGGTTTAGATATTTCATATCTTTGGACTTAATTACAAATAAATTGTTTTTATTGCATCTGTTTTTCCCTAGCTTAACTTGGGTTGCTCACATCAAAAAGGGGGAGATTGTTGGAACCCCGAGGTGTTTTGATGTGATCAAACAAGTTAAGTTAGGTCCTGCGTTGTTTAACCCTTGTGTCTAAGTGTGCAGGAACTTAGGAATACAGGAAGTCGAGCGGAAGACGCGGCTAGTGAGAAGGACGGCACGGGAGAGAGCCGACGGGCTCGGTGCGTCCGAGGGACGAGGTGTCCGCGGAAGAGTACACCGGTGGACGAGAAGCCGGAAGGAAGGTTGCTCGAGAAGGCCGGAACATGGGTTGGGTGAGCCCTATTCCGGATGGCCGAGATCATCCAAGCTAGTGGAGCAGAGCGAAAGATCCGGACCGAGGCGAGTGGAGCCGAAGACGGAGGCAGAAGAAAAGTCAACGAGTTGACTTTTTCAGCTCAGGCGCCCGGAACCATCGGGGCGCCCGGAATGGGAAACTCGATCGATCGTTGGGGATAATTTTATCTCCAGGCGCCGGAACCCTTCCAGGCGCCCACCAAGGCTATAAATATAGCCTTGGTCGAGAATCAATTAATCAGAACGACGAACTTGTAATCAACTTCTATGTGCTTTACTTTTCTTCTTGTACGTTCAACGCTGTAAGAGGCTACTCCGCCCAGAGGAGAATCAGATAGTGCGCTTACATTCCTTGGATTAGCAATCCCCTGATTGCAAACCAAGTAAAACTCTGGTGTCTGTTTTTTTTTACTTAGTCTCTTTTAATTATTTATTACAAGTGTTCATTATATAGTTGAAATCCGAGAAAGGTTCGTGTTTTAATTTGTAGGGCAATTCACCCCTCCCCTCTTGCCGGCCTCCAAAGGGACCAACAGAGTAGACTTCCTATTGCACTTCTATAGTACTTTAGATCTACTGGTTTTCCATTTGGGTCATTGTCTAAGATTGTGTTTACTGCCATGAGTGTTTTTATTTCTTTTGTATTTTCCATTCTGAATTTTTTAAGTAATTCTTTAGTGTATTTGTATTGATAAATGTAATTTCCTTCATTTGTTTGTTTGATTTGTAATCCTAGGAAATAGGTCAATTTTCCTACTAAGCTCATTTTAAATTCTTGTTCCATTAGATTAATAAATTCTTCTAGAAAGTCTGAGTTAGTTGAACCAAATATTATATCATCTACATATATTTGTGCTATAAATATGTCATTATTTAGTAATTTAACAAACAAGGTTGGATCAATTTGACCTTGGTTGAATCCTTTGGATGTTAAGTAAGATGTTAGCATTTCATACCATGCCCTGGGTGTTTGTTTAAGTCCATATAATGCTTTGTTCAACTTAAAGACATAATCAGGGTGTTCTATATTTTCAAACCCAGGAGGTTGACTTACATACACTTCTTCTTTTATTAGTCCATTGAGAAAGGCTGACTTAACATCCATTTGATATAGTCTGAATCCCTTATGGGCTGCATAACTTAGTAACATTCTAATGGATTCTAGTCTGGCTACTGGGGCATAGGTCTCATCGTAGTCAAGTCCTTCAACTTGACTGAACCCTTTGGCAACTAGCCTAGCCTTATTCCTAGTAATTTCCCCAGTTTCACTTAATTTGTTTCTAAATACCCATTTTGTTTCTATTACTTTCTTATCTTTAGGTGGTGGCACTAGATCCCAAACTTCATTACGCTCAAATTGAGCTAGTTCTTCTTGCATAGCGATGATCCAATCTGGATCAAGTAGGGATTCAGCTACAGTTTTGGGTTCAATTTTCGAAATCAGGGAGATTTGACTCAGGTTCCTAAAAGATGATCTGGTTTGAACCCTTAGGTCTGGGTCACCAATTATTTGATCAGTTGGATGGTTAGGATTTACTCTTATAGTTCTAGGGGGTTCATTTTCTTGAGTGTGTTCATCTTCTTCATAGTCTAGGGATTGATTGGTTTCTTCAGAATTATTAATTTCAGTAGGTTGAAGTTGAGTTTGTCCTTGGGTTTCTTCAAATTTTACATTTGTGGTTTCCTCGATTTTTAGCGTAATTTTGTTATATATTCTGTAACCCCTAGAGAATATCCTACAAAAATTCCATTTTCTATTTTAGAGGTGAATTTTCCTAAATGTTCTCTAGTATTTAGGATGAAGGCTGGACACCCAAATACTTTAAAATATTTTATGTTAGGTTGTTTGTTATAGAATATTTCAAAGAAGGTTTTATTATGTCTTTTATTTAATGTTGTTCTATTTTGCACATAGCAGGCTGTGCTAACAGCTTCTGCCCAGAAATATTTAGGTAGGTTATATTCATTTAACATAGTTCTAGAGGCTTCTAGTAAGGTTCTATTTTTTCTTTCTACAATTCCATTTTGTTGGGGGGTTTTAGGACATGAAAATTCGTGATGGTAGCCATTTTCAAGACAGAATTTGTTAAAATTATGATTTTTAAATTCTCCCCCATTGTCACTCCTAATTCTTTTAATTTTAAGATCTTTTTCATTTTCAATTTGTTTGCAAAAGTTTGTAAAGATTTCAAAAGTTTCGTCTTTATGTTTTAAGAATTTTACCCAAGTAAACCTAGAATAATCATCTATTATGACTAAACAGTATAAGTTTCCATTTATGGATTTGACTCCATGGGAGTCAAAAAGATCTAAGTGTAGAAGTTCTAATATTGAGTTGGTTTGTGGCTGATTTATTGGTTTGTGAGTGGATTTAGTTTGTTTACCTTGTTGACAAGCATTACATATGGTTGAATCTATGTTAGGTAATTTTGGTAAGCCTCTCACTAGTCCATTTAATTTGCTTATATTTCTAAAATTGGTGTGAGACATTCTTCTATGCCATAACCATGTTTCTTCTTTTTGTGTTAAATAACACTTAATGGAAGAAGTGGTTAAGTTGATGGCATAGATGTTGTCTTTTCTAAAACCTTTTAGGCTTATGGTAGGATTATCTAGATGTTTAATTAAACACTCTGTGGATAGAAATTTAACCTTATACCTAGTATCACATAATTGACTTATACTCAGAAGATTATATTTAACATTTTCAACAAGTAAAACATTTGTAATTATAAAGTCTATTTTTAATTCAATATTACCTATACCAATTACCTTGAGTTTGCCGTTGTTTCCAAAGGCAACTGTTCCTAAGCTTTTGTAAGTGAGTTGAGTGAACTTGGTGTGATCTCCAGTCATATGTTTGGAGCAACCACTGTCCAAAATCCACTTGGTTTCCTACAGTAAGTAGGATTTAAAGTTAGTCTTTTTATTTTTGAGCCGGCATTATTTAAGTTAAGTTTAAAATTAAAGTTTTGACATTAATTTTTAAAATTAATATTTTGAAATTAATTTTTAAGTTTTAAAATTAATATTTTGAAATTAATTTTTAAATTAAAATTTTGAAATTAATTTTTAAGTTTAAAATTAAAATTTTGAAATTAATTTTTAAGTTTAAAATTAAAATTTTGAAATTAATTTTTAAGTTTAAAAATTAAAATTTTGACATTAATTTTTAAGTTTAAAATTAAAATTTTGAAATTAATTTTTAAGTTTAAAATTAAAATTTTGAAATTAATTTTTAAGTTTAAAATTAAAATTTTGAAATTAATTTTTAAGTTTTAAAATTAAAATTTTGAAATTAATTTTTAAGTTTAAAAAATTTGAAATTAATTTTTTAAGTTTAAAATTAAAATTTTGAAATTAATTTTTAAGTTTAAAATTAAAATTTTGAAATTAATTTTTAAGTTTAAAATTAAAATTTTGAAATTAATTTTTAAGTTTAAAATTAAAATTTTGAAATTAAATTTTAAGTTTAAAATTAAAATTTTGAAATTAATTTTTAAGTTTAAAATTAAAATTTTGAAATTAATTTTTAAGTTTAAAATTAAAATTTTAAACTTTATTCATCTCACCCGATCTATATTATCAATCAGGGAATCCTATGATTTTGTGAGATGAAATTAGATTTTTAATTATGGAGTTTTGGTTTAACTTGTGTTAGATTCAGATTTAGCTTTGGTCTCCACAAATAGGCAATCTTCGGATAAACTTCTAAGCTTGGTGAGTCACATGGACGTCATTAGTAGTAACCAACCTTTCGAGGTTTTCCGAATAGTCCTATCCACGGAGCTTAGTACTAAATCTTGGTCTAACTGGTTAGGATTCATTTAAGGGTAGCTTCGGTCAGTTCCACTTGGCCAAATGTACCAGATCGAAACCATATCTTTCTAGACATGCGATGCCCAAGCTTCCCTAATGTACTATCATCCAAAAACTTCACCAGTACCATGATTCAAGTTAAACTTGGTCTCTTTTTAACTAATCCTAATTACCCTGCCGGGTTAGTTAATTTTGGAGGTGCCAGCCTCCCCCTGAATTATTGACCTTTAATTTAAATTTTCGTTTTAGGTTTGTGTCTGTTTCTTTTATAGTTATAATTAACTTGGTGATAGTTTATATTTTGTTGAGTTTTAAATTTTGAATTTTTCGATTTAGGTTTGTATTTTGGTTTTTTATTTGGTTTAATCGAGTTTATATAATATACTTTTTCTTTAGGTATATAATATTGATTAAGTCCTACTTGCGTGGTCAGACACGCTTTTGGAACCCAAGCTTGATTAGTTGATTTGTATTGAGTTATTAATGACTTAAAAGTTTTATTTGAGTTCGACTTGTATCCGAGTCCAGTTTTATTATAACATGCTTTTTGATTGTTCAGGATTAAGTCAAGATTTTTTGATCTTGTTGTAAATTTTTCCAGTATTTCTTTTAAATTGTTAATATCATTTTTTAATGATAAATTCTCCTCCTCAAGTGTTAGATCTTGAGTTGGATTTGAATTTTTGATTTGTTCCTTGAGGTTTTGATTTTCCTCAAAAAGTGATTTGTTTTCATTTTCTATTTTAATTAATTTACTATTTAAACAGGAAATGATTCTAAAATTTTTTTTTTTAAAATTAAAATATACCTTATTCGGGCCTTCGGAAACGAGTACGGACTCGTGGCTTGTTTCGGGTTCAGACCCGTCTTCATCTTCCGACTCGTCTTCTGTTTCAGCTTCGCGGGCCATCAGTGCGAGGTGACTTCTTCCTCCGATTCGTCCGAGGAGTCGTCCCACGTTGCTTTGAGGGCCTTCTTTTTGGTTGGCTTCGGTTTGTCGAACTTCAGTTTTGGGCATTCGTTCTTGTAGTGTCCCTTTTTATTGTAGCCGAAGCAAGTCACGTTCTTTTGTTCTGAGGGAGAACTGATCTTTTGAATGTCCTTTTTGCTGAAGCTCCTTTTTCTCCTGGTGAACATTTTTCTTACCAAGTTCACCAGGTGTTCTTCGTCTTCCGAGTCTTGGTCGGAATCTTCTTCATATTTAGGCTTGCTCTTCTTTTCTTTGGAGGAACCTGCAAATAAAGCTATACCTTTCTTGGCTCCAGCATTAGTTTGTTCATGTAATTCTAATTCACAGAAAAGCTCGTCTAATTTTAACTTAGAAAGATTTTTAGAAATTTTGTAGGCATCTACGATTGATGCCCACAAACTATTACGTGGAAAAGCATTTAATGCGTACCTGATTAAGTCTCTATTTTCCATCTGGTGGCCTATCGCATGAAGCCCGTTGAGGATGTCCTTGATCCTCGCGTGGAGCTGATTCGCCGTTTCACCTTCCTGCATTTTTATGTTAAGAATTTTATTTAAAAGCAGGTCTCGTTTTGTTACCTTGGCATCGCTCGTTCCCTCGTGCAGCTCGATCAATTTGTCCCACAACTCTTTAGCGTTTTTGTGTGGACCGACTCTGTTCAGTTCTTCTCTTGTTAATCCGCACTGTAGAGTGTTGATCGCTTTATTTTCTGTTGACGCCTTTTTCTTCAAACCTGCTGTCCAGTCTTCAGGATCCAGTATGTTCCCGAAGTTGTCCGCTGGAATTTTATAGGATCTCGTAACGCTCATCCACTGGTTGAAGTCTGTTTTGAGGTAAACCTCCATGCGCTTCTTCTAGTACGGAAAGTCATCCTCGTTGAAGAGTGGAGGTCGTACTGTGCTGAATCCTTCTGTCTGAGACATTTTAGTCCTGCGCACAGAAGAAAGAAAAGAAAAACAAAAAAAATCCCAAGACTTGGTCTTGGATTAGTAGTGCGGAAGAAGAAAAATAATAGAAGTATCTAAATTGGTGTTGCACCAATTTAGATTTAATTGCAACGAAAAAAATTCAAAGCAGGTAATAATACCAGTTTGAAATTAAACGTAAAACTGAAAACCAAAAAAAATTAATTTTTCACCCCCTGTCTGATTGGTGGTTGCACCAAATCAGAGCGATACCTGCTCTGATACCACTTGTAGGACCGTGGTCGTTCGATAGAGGGGGGTGAATATCGATTCGAAAACTCGAGTGTAAAAGTACACAGCGGAAAAGTAAATGAACACAATTGATTTTACTTCGTTCGGAGCATGTGACGACTCCTAGTCGAAAGCCCGTGGTCCTTGACCACTTTCGTTAGGCAATCACTAGCAATTCGAATGTGATTACAAAAAAGAGTACAAGAAATGCTAATGAAACAAAGCACAAAGCTGTACCGACAGAAAAGAAAACTTAAGGAGCAAGGGCGCGTTGTCGAAGCTTTGTTAGCGTCGCTGGAGCACAGAGCAGCAAAGCAATCTGGGAATTCTGAGAGATGTTGTGTTTGAAGCTCCACCCCTGGGGCTTCTTTTATATGCTGCTCCGGGCGCCCTGGTGCGACGTGGCAAGTCCAGTCAGGATGCTCCACGTGGCGAGGCGACGCAGAGGATAAAACTTGCCTCCGGGCGCCCGGACCACCTTTTTCCAGAGATTCCTTCTCCTGCAAAACAAGGTTAGTCCGAGGCAAAATATACCCTGCAACACAGATTGTTAGCACAATGAATTAACAGAAAAAGTATGACTTAGATTCCGTCTTTCTGAGACCGGAATCTAGTCACGATCTCGACTTAGATATCCGAAATGGATCTAAGCCGGATCGACGCCTAATGTTCCCTTCCCGGGAACGCGTCCTCGCAATCACTCCCCTCCAGTGACTTACCTTACTTACCTGCCAGACGTCCGGTCAGCCCTTCGACCCGTCTGGACTTCTCGCCAGCTATCCGGTCAGCCCGTTGACCTAGCTGGACTTCTTGCCAAGCGTCCGGTCAGCCCGTCAACCCGCTTGGACTTCGTGCCAGCTATCTGGTCAGCCCGTCGACCTAGCTGGGCTTCGTGCCAGACATCCGGTCAGCCCGTCGACCTGTCTGGACTTATCCTGCACACTCGATCAGAGTGTTAGATCAACAATAAACCTAACTTAACCTATTTGTCATTTATCAAAACCTGCGTTAAATCGTTAGTGCTAACCGCACCAACACGTACCTCCGGCGAAGGGTGAGGACCCTTTATATAGAGTTGTGAAGAGGCTCGGGCACACATACCGAGGTGCATACGTGTCCTTTGTCCATACCTCGGTATGAGCTTGTCAGAAGAGCTTACCTGACACTGTACTGCTACAGTCCGAGCACATCTATGATGGGACAGTGGGATCCTCTGTTATAAGATCTTGCGTATGGCCTGGTCGTTGAACATACCCGCTGTCAGGAGATGTTCCCCTGATGTTTCCTTTGTCCTTGTCTATTCTGTTCCCGTGCCGAGCGGCCAGCCGCTCGGCAGGCATAGGTCCGACCGGGCGTAGGTATCAGTCCAACCGGGTGCTCGCTGAGAGTGTTCCACAGTAACGATGCTTTATGCTTCGGCCGAGCGGGCTATCCGCTCGGCCAGGTGACCCTTTTCACTATGAGCGTCGGAAACCCGCCCATGGTCGGGTTGTCTTCTGTCCGGCCCGGGAAGCTCCTGGCCGAATGTCAGGTCGGATCGGCATCCTTCCGTTCGGCCCGGCATCCTCCGTTCGGCAGGGCATCCTTCCATTCGGCCCGGCATCCTTCCGTTCGGCCTGGCATCCTTCGTTCGGCAGGGCATCCTTCCATTCGCCCCGGCATCCTTCGTTCGGCGCGAACTTGGGGTTGACCTCCACGTGTCTTTGACCCTCCGCCCATGAGGGTCCCCCGTCCTTACCACCGTATCACTATCCATTGTTTATTTGGCTTCTAAAGTGTTAAAATGCAATAAAGAGGAATCGACAAAAACTTCCACGTTAGGTTTGATATTGGGCCTTATATGATTCCATATCAGTCAACGGCGCCCCTTAAACTATTCAAAGCTCCTCACCTCCACCTCTGAATAATTCACATGTCAAAAAAATAATTCATAGTTGGCAATGTCGGCTCAGTGCTGATAAATCCCAAGTTCAATTTTTTATAGCTGACCTCTCAAATCATGAAGAAGACAAGTGGTCGATGGTCCATAGTGCCATATTATTGTCATGAAGACTAAACTTTACTTTTGACAGTATCAACAATTCATCTATGATTGTAAATGTATGGTAGTATAGTAGAATTCATTCAAGTTTATAGTACAAAGCTCATACTTTCACATAATAACTAACTATAATTAAGTTAAAATATCATATTTCATTAAGTTGGTGGGCTTAATATATATCATATCAGATCTAACTTGGACTTGATATGAAATCATATTAGGCCCAACGTGGGTCTGATATAGAATCATTTCAGACCCACGTTGGACTTGATATGATTTCATATCAGACCCAATGTGAAAATTTTTGACGATTCTTCTTTATTATATTTTGTCACATCTGAGAAGTCAAAATAAACAACGGATAACATATTTGAATTCCTTGCAACCCTAGAAATCTATAGGAACTGAAATGAGTGCAATTGGAGCTCTCTAGGTCCATCAGTAGATTTCAATTAAAAAACCCACTGATTGACCTAAAGATATCAGATTGCACGTATTTTAGTTTTGTGGATATCTGAGGTTGTAAGGAGTTCAAATATTTTATCTATTGTTTATTTTGACTTCTCAAAGGTACTAAAATATAATAAAGAAGAATTGATAAAAACCTCTATGTTGAACATGATATGATTTTATATCATGTCTATAATGAACGATATGATACCTATCATATCCATTGTGAAGATTTTTTTATATATGAAGTTACATCATAGTATCTTTAAGAAAAAAACCCAATATGTGAGATTGTTAAGTAACTCATCACCCCGATGGGTTCATTATTCCCACCTCAATCATCATCAATTGGGAATCAAATTCCATGAGTTCAGGGAAGCACACTAAGGTAGTTTACTGATTCATAAATCAAATGATGCCTAGAGCATAAGGAGTTGAAAGGAAAAAAAAAATATTCAGGGGCTCAATTGATTTGTTTTCATTTGATAAGATTAATGAAATAATTTTAAAATAGATTATTATTTCGGTTTAATTTTAAATTATTTTCCTATTTAGTTTTCACATGCCCCAAAAGTTTTCTTTATAGAATATGTTGTCTACAAGTCTTAAAACTGCACCATATGAATAGATTTTCCCATCTAATAATAAATGTTTAAGTCGCTGAATTTTTCCAAACCAATCCTCAAACTGAACCGTCTCAACACACTCATAACCAGAGTTCAAAAATTACTTTAAACTACACCATATGAATTTTCGCATCTAACAACAAAAGTTTAATCCGTTAAATTTTCCAAACCAATCCTCAAACTGAACTGTCTCCACACCCTCATAACTAAAGTTAAAAAGTATGCATCGGAAGCTACATTCAACGAGGTTTGGGAACTTGTTCCGTTTCATAACTATGTAATGGTTGAAGTAACAACACACATCTTAATTAACGATCAATATTTAAACAAGATTTATGATATAACTGTTCCTGTCTGGAAGCTGAGAAAACGAACTTACCGGTGTGACGTGTCTGGAAGGTTGACCGCATCCCCATGACCCGGTTGATGATTTGTCCTCTACGTTGACCAGATCGTCAGAAGTCCTCCTCCAGTCAACTGTATCTGTATCCAGCGACCGGGTCGCCCCGGCCTCTGGTACCTCGGTGCTCGAGGCGAATACCACAAATATATGAGCAATCGAATACTAACGACAAAATAATTAACTAAATGCAGAAAAGGTATGAGAACATACCCTGGCCCAGGGGGGCGCCCTCGGATGGATGGATGAGCTAGTCGTGTCGCCAATCGAGTCGTAGCGACCCGGAACAATACAGTGGCTCACAGGCCGGCACACGGCACGCAGGCCGGATAACAACAATGGTACGAAGAATGAAGTACAACGGCACGATGGCCGGATCCACATCGGCTCACAAGCCGAACATAATCTTGGCGCGAAGGCCTAAATACGCAAACCTGAGCCCGTCGTATGACGGCTGCTTGTAGGGTGATGACGGCTGCCTAGGGGTGTCGGTGGCTGCGGCAGGAGCTGCCGGAGGTGACGGCGCTAGACGCCGGAGGTGACGGCGCTAGACACCGGAGGCGCTGGCTGCCGAAGACGCGGGCTGCCAAAGGCGCTGTGGCAGTGGCTACCGCAGGAGATGCCGGTAGCGGCAGCCTCTGGAGGAGGCACATGGCCGGCGGGAGGCGCTGACGGCCACTGGAAGTCACGGCCGGCGGAGGCACTCACTGCCGGCAGTATGGGAGAGGTGTCCATGGTCGCTGGTGGCAACGGCGCTCACTGGCGGCAACGGTGCGCGCTGGTGGCAGGGGCGCATGCTGACGGCGGCCAAGGGAATCGGCAGTTGTAGTCGCCGGAGGCGGAAGCAGCGCCTGTCGGGGACGGCGGCGTCCGCTAGTGGCAGCGGTGGCGGTGCTCCTCGTCGCCGTCCGCCGGGAGACCGAAGGAGGAGACGGCTCGACTCCGGTAGATCGACGTCGGCAGTTGAAAACTCAGTCACGAGCCTCCTCATGAAGGCGGCGGCGACGCTAAGAAGCTAGAGGAAAGGAATAGTGGAGAGGAGGAGGGTAACGGCTGTCCGTCGGCGCCGGCGCCGGAAAGACACGCGAGAGGAAGGGGGAGAAGAAGTGCAGTGGCGGCGGGCTCAAAAACACGAACCCCTCTCCTTCCCTTTCCTGTGAACGGCGCTTCCCAAAAAAAAACCCCTCAACCCTAGCAATCCTCAATCCCCAAAATGCCCTTTGACCTCCCATTAATTCCTCCCATGCCACATTCATATCCGGAACAATAACCATTTAAGAGGTCGGTTATCTGATCGAACGTGAAGATTTTTATTGATTTTTTTAAATTATATTTTAATATTTTTGAGAAGCTAAGATAAACAATAGATAGTATATTTAAATTTCTTGTAATTTAGATAACTTTGATTGTACCAATTTTAATTATACGGATTTTTGTAATTGTAAAAAGTTTAAACATGTTTCCATTATTTATTTTGACTTTTTGAAAGTGTAAAATATAATAAGAAAAACTTATCAAAAATCTTCACATTTGGCTCGATACGTTTTCATATTAGACCCACGCTGAGCCTGATATATATATCATATCAACGTGAAGACTTTTACCGATTCTTTTTATTATATTTTAATACTTTCGAAAAGCTAAAATAAATAAGTTCACTAGTGGATTTGATCGAAATCCACTAATGGATATAGAGAGTTTCAATTACATCTATTTCAATTTATATGAAATTTTAATATTACAAATAGTTCAAATATGTTATTAATTATTTATTTTAACTTTATTAAAATTTTATGAAAAATTAATTAAATCTTAGATGTGATGGATGTTATATGATTTGTATATAAGGCCTATGTTATGTATGTATGTAAAAAAATACAAAAAGAAAATAGAGGAAAATAAAAAAAAAAAACAAAAGATGTATATATAGGAGAGAGGAGAAAGTAAATGGAAAAGAGAGAAAATTTATTGAAGAAAAAAAGAGATGAGTTTCTCTCTCCCGAAAATGTTGTGTCCTCATGTCTCAACGTCCCGAATGAATTAAATCATATCTCAAGGATATAGAAGGATGTAGTGTTTATCATGAAAATATCATAATCGTCCGATCGACGTTGATATATGAGGATATAATATTTTAGAGATAGAGGATTTCATGTCAGAAAAAAAAAATAAAAAAAAGTCAGATTTATTATAACGTCAGAGTCAAACTGTACTTAAAATGGTACATTTAAATAATAAAATAGTATACGTCATTTGATTAATTTAGAAACGTCAGGTATTATAAAATTAGAGCTGTAATTTCAAGATTAATAAAAAAAAAAAAAATGAAGGCCAACTCGTATCTGTGCGTTCTTTTCGGCAACGGGCAACGTGTCCGTTTTTAATTTCATCAGTGCCTCCCACTTGTTCTTCTAGTTATCAATTTAGAAATTGATAATATTTTTTATTACAATTCTCTATCACTTTCTTCACGCCTTTGTTAGTTTAAACGTCCACCATATCGCACCAATAATTATTTGACTTACTAGTAACTAAATTAGTTAGTTATACTTTTTCGTTCACTAGAAATAGATTCTATTGGAGGTTAAATTCTACTGCAACATATTAGACCGATATATAAAATAATAATTTCAAATGAAAAATTAAGATGACATATTCTTAAATATTATTTTGATCTTTTTGATAATATATATCTTTTTAAAAATTCCCTTTTAAAAAAAAAATATATATATATATATATATATATATTAAAAATATTCATTTAATTCATGTGTTCTAGAACACCCACCACCGACCGCCAGCGGCCATCCAGCCACCACAGGTATCTAATTGCTTGATACGTTTCCTCTTACCCTTTCAAATAAATAACCCGACTCCGTTCCAGTTCCGCTTCACCACCACCACCACCACCTCTCGCCGCCGCCTACAGATGGCAGCCAAAATCGGCCCATCTCTGTTCTCTTTGTTCCTATTTTTCCTCCTCCTTATCCTCTCCTTCTCCTCCACTGCGCGGTCCCAGTCGCCGTCGACCAACGAGCGGCGGCTCCTCCTCCGCATCCAGCAGGACTGGGCTGACCCCGTCCTTGACTCCACCTGGAACACCTCCTCCTGGCCCGGCGTCGACTTCTCCGCCGACGGCTTCGTCATCAACATTTCCCTCTCCAACAACTACGACCCTAGGCTCTCCCGCCCTATCCCTGCCTCCCTCTGCTTCCTCCGTAATCTCACCCACCTCGACCTCAGCTACAACAACATCCCTGGTGAGTTCCCCGTCGCCCTATACAACTGCTCCTCCCTCAGCTACCTCGACCTCTCCCAGAACCGCTTCGTTGGCGTCGTCCCCGCCGACGTCGACCGCCTCTCCCCTCTGCTCACCCACCTCGACCTCTCTTCCAACAACTTCTCAGGCGACGTCCCGCCATCCATCGGCCGGTTCCCGGCGCTTCGCTCGCTGATCCTCAACAGCAACCTCTTCAACGGAAGCTTCCCCAAAGAAATCGGCAATCTCTCCAATCTCGAAACCCTCTCCCTGGCCTACAATCCCTTCGCTCCGATTAGGGTTCCGGCGGATTTCGGCAACCTGACGAAGCTCACATTCCTCTGGATGACGAGCACCAACATCGTCGGAGAGATCCCGATCTCGCTCTCCAATCTAACCGGGTTGGCTCTATTGGACTTGTCGATGAACTCGCTCACCGGCCAAATCCCTAGCGGAATGTGGAGGATTCCCAAGCTGGAGTATTTATATTTGTATATTAACAATTTATCCGGACCAATCGTCATCGACGGATCGATCGCCCCGGGCCTTAACGAGATCGATGTGTCCATGAACAAAATCAATGGTTCTATCCCTGAAGAATTCGGGAACTTGCAGTACCTCTCTGCTCTCTTCTTGTACTACAACCAATTGTCCGGCCAGATACCGGCCAGCATAGGCCGCCTCCCGTCTTTGACAGATCTCCGTCTCTTTGGCAACTCGTTGACCGGCGTCCTGCCTCCGGAATTGGGGAAGCACTCGCCGCTGTGGAACTTCGAGGTCTGGGACAACAGGATATCCGGCGAAATCCCTGAAGGGCTGTGCAACGGCGGCGAGTTGAACTCCATCGTGCTCTTCAATAACAATATGAGCGGGCGGATCTCGTCGTCAATCAGCAAATGCTCCAAGCTCAATAATATCCAGTTGTATGGAAATCACTTCACCGGCGATGTTCCAGCCGGGCTGTGGTCGGCGGTGAATCTGACGATTGTGATCCTGCGGGATAACTCTTTCTCTGGCGGAATCCCGAGTTCGCTCCCATGGAACCTGACGAGGTTGGACATCAGCAACAACCGGTTCAGCGGCCAGATCCCGAGCTCTGCCTACAACCTCTTGGTGTTCAACGCGAGGAACAACGCCTTCTCTGGCCACCTCCCGACGAGCATGGCTGGGCTTCCGAGGCTCCAAACGCTCGCCCTCGGTGGCAACGCAATCGGTGGAAGAATCCCGGCAGATGTATCGGTGCTGAGATATCTCACGGGACTCGATCTCAGCCGCAATCAGCTCAGTGGCGAGATCCCGTCGTCGATTGGGGATCTTGTAGTGCTCAATTCACTCGATCTGTCCGTGAACCAGCTCACCGGTTCGATCCCCTCGGCGATGGGCGTCCTCAGGTTCTCCTTCCTGAACCTCTCCTCCAACAGCTTCACCGGCGAAATCCCGGCGGCGCTACAGAGTGGGGCGTACGACCGCAGCTTCCTCGCGAACCCCGGGCTCTGCGCCGCCAGTGGCGGCGTTCTTCTCAACGTGCCCGCCTGTCACCGCGGCGGCAGCGGTTCCAGCGGACTCGCCTACCGCCTCCGCATCCTGTTCTTTATCCTGGGAGCGGCCGTGTTACTGATGGTGACGGCCTTCGCAGCCTTCGTCTATCGGGACCAGAAGAAGCGTAGGAGATCTCCCGGAGGCTACGACGATGACCTCTCTCGTTGGAAGCTGACCTCGTTCCAGGCGGTGGACTTCACCGAATCCTGCATCCTCCGTGGCATTAAGGAGGAGAACGCGATCGGCAGTGGAGGCGCCGGGCAGGTCTACAAAGTCGCCCTGGGTAACCGCGCTGGCGAGGTCGTGGCGGTGAAGAAAATCTGGAACACCAAGAGGCTGAGCAACAATCTCGAAAAGAGCTTCCTGGCCGAGGTGGAGATTCTCGGCTCCATTCGCCACAAGAACATCGTCAGTCTCCTCTGCTGCATCTCCAGCGCTGACTCGAAGCTGCTCGTCTACGAGTTCATGGAGAACCAGAGCCTCGACAAGTGGCTACACGGAAACCGGGGGCCCCTAGACTGGCCGCGACGGCTCGATATCGCCATCGGAGCTGCTCGAGGACTCAGCTACATGCACCACCAATGCTCGCCGCCAGTCACCCACCGCGACATCAAGTCGAGCAACATACTTCTCGATCCCGACTTCGACGCCCGGATCGCCGACTTCGGGCTCGCTCGGCTGCTGGTTAATCCCGGCGAGCCGGACACGGTCTCTGTCATCGCCGGCTCCATCGGCTACATGGCCCCTGGTCAGGATAACATAAAAAAAAAAATCAATTTTGATCCGTTTTCCACCTCTAACACTCGAATTCTTGCACAGAATGTGGTTACTCGAGGCGATTGAACGAGAAAGTGGACGTGTTCAGCTTCGGCGTTGTTCTTCTTGAGCTGACGACCGGAAGAGAAGCGAGCAACGACGGCACGGAGTGCAACTTAGCGGAGTGGGCGTGGATGCAGTTCCAAGAAGGCAGGAATCTGAGCGAGGTCGTTGACCCGACCATGGGAGACGACTCGCCGTACACGGAGGACGTCACGACCGTCTTCAAGCTGGGTCTCCTCTGCACCGATACTTTGCCTTCGAGGCGTCCCTCCATGAAGGAGGTCTTGCAGATGTTGCTAGAGTGCAACCGGCCGTGGGCCGCCGGAGGAAAGGCTGACCGCATTCGGGCGCCGCACCTCTTGTCGCAGATCAAGTCCGGTAGTCAACTCAAGGAGTCAACCATTGTTGACGAAGTGGACGATGCCACGATTTCCATCAACGTTTGGGGCGAAGAGGAAGAGAGATTGCAACCGCTTTTTATCCCTAGGCTTTTATTACAAGCTGCAGAGTAGATTAAAGGAGCTCTAGAAATGGTGACAGGAGCAAGTATTTAAGGTTTAGGGTTTCAGTCCCAGAACCTATTATTTCTTCGGTTCAAGTCCGAGTTCAAGAGGTGAGATCCAGTATGAGTAATCATGGTTGAATATCTCCGGCCGGTTGGATACTAGTCGGTTCAACTTCTTTCAGGTTAGACACTTCGAGTCAGGTTTTAATCAACCAATTGCCTTTAGGTCGGACTTTAATAGATCGACTGCCTTCATGTCAACACTCTGAGATGCCGAGTAGAGAGGGAAGCTTCCATAAAAGGTCTATGAAGACTCAAACAAACTGTTAGGTGGACCGTCGAGTCAGGACTTGATTCGGCCATTCCGATACTAAGTCAGACATTAGAGAAAAAGTGGAGTAGTAAATTATGAGATTGCTTATGTTGATGATGGAACATGTTACCTTTGAATATAAAGTGAAAGAGTGGTTCTTGTTCACAAAGAGCATAACTTTTCTCTTGCTTGTCGAGAGACATCACTTTTGGTAATCTTTTGGTAATCGGTGTCTTAACTGCTGTATCCTTTGATGATTGATGATATGGTGCATGATGATGAAGTCTGATAAAGATGAGATAATCAGAAATCAAGAGAATGTGATAGTCAGAAGTTAAGGGGACGTGACAGTCAGAAGTCAAGGGGAAGTGACAGTCAGAAGTTAAGGGGACGTGACAGTCAGAAGTCAAGGAGATAGGGCGGTCAACAAGTCGGGAACAATGTCGGCAACCTGATCCTCGACTGGGTTCCTATAGGTCGGGATACCAGGCCTGAAACACTTGGGTAGACAGTTGGATAACACCTGACCAAGATGTGACGGGTTAGGCCCTCATGGCCTGGCGGTACGTAAACCCAATGCTCCCAATAAGCTAAAGTTCTTGGCTAGCCCCACTCCTGGCCAGCGCCGAGATGATCTCTCGACAACCTCGACATCACAAAGTCTAGATCAGGGGTTATACCTGACTGGTCATCCCGAACTGTCATACTCTTTCCCGGTCGGGACGAAGAGCGCTACAGGATAACAAGATCAGAGAATCATAACCACTTGTCAGAGAATAACTGCTAAGTGTCAGGGAATATTCCAATGGTCTGCAGTCACCTACGAGTGGAACCTTCCTTCAGGCTACAGAAGGATGGCACGTGTCTTTCATCACCCGACAAGGCCTAACACCCGACATTCTCTGACATCAGTCAGGTTCCAGAAGGTACGCGCTGTCATATAAAAAGGGAAGTCCTCTCCCTAACGCAGGTACGCTCTCTCGTACATTCACACTTGTCTTCTACTTTCTTTCCACTTCATACACTGTTTTTCTGGGAGAAAAGTACCTGACTTGAGCGTCGGAGGACCTGATCCAGGGACTTTTTTCTTGATTTTTGGCCTCCAACGTCAGTGGTCTTATCTGAGTGATGCAGTGTCGGAGCTTGCGGCAACAGCGATCACCGTAGTTGGCCTCCTCCATCGTTGCCGCCGTCGGCAACCGCCGATCGTCGTCAGCCGCCACCGGTAACCGCCAATCACCGTCAGAACCGTCGGTCACCGGCAACCGCCGATCACCATCGGTCGCTGGCAATCGGCGACAGCGGCAGCGACCGAAGGTGGTCGGCGACGGCGGCTGGAGGTGGCAACTGTATTTGGATGGATATTCAGTTTCCTTTAGTAACAATGTGGTTATAAAAATAAATAAGGTGATTATATGTTCTAGTGCATTGGTTGACAATTTATATACTTTAAATCCAATTTCTCCCACAAAGCAAAATATGGAAATTAATAATACATCTTCTAACTCTAATAAGAGAAAAGAACCTTTGGAAATGAATCAAACGTATCTTTGGCATCTAAGGCTTGGTCATATTAACTTAAGTAGGATTCAAAGGCTTGTAGCCGATGGACTCTTAGGTTCATTAGAGTTGGAAAACTTTCCAACATGTGAATCCTGCTTAGAAGGTAAAATGACCAAGTGACCTTTTAAGGTCAAGGAGTATAGAGCCAAAGATGCGTTAGAACTGGTTCATTCTGATTTGTGTGGTCCTATGTCTATCCAGGCAAGAGGTGGTTTTGAATATTTTGTCTCTTTTATAGACGATTATTCAAGATACGAATACATTTACCTGATGCGCCGCAAGTTTGAGTGCTTTGATAAATTCAAAGAGTACAAGGCTGATGTGGAGAAACGTCTTGGTAAAAGTATCAAGACATTACGGTCTGATCGTGGTGGCGAATACCTCTTAGGAGAGTTTAGGAATTACTTATCAGAGGTTGAGATTCAATCTTAGTTGTCCGCACCTGATACACCCCAACAGAATGGTGTGGCAGAACGAAAGAATAAGGCTCTTATGGAGATGGTTAGATCGATGATGAGTTATTCAGAATTACCAAATTCGTATTGGGGATACGCTCTGGAAACGGCAGCACACATTCTGAACTTAGTATCTTCTAAATCAGTATCCTTTACTCCCACAGAATTGTGGAATGAGTGAAAACTCAGTCTAAGACATATTCGAATTTGGGGTAGTCCAGCACATGTGCTAAATCCGGATGTTGATAAATTAGAATCTCGTACAGAAGTGCGTGTATTTGTGGGTTATCCCAGAGGAACGAAAGGTGGTTTATTTTATAGTCCTAAAGACCAGAAGATCATTGTTAGCACCAATGCCCAGTTTTTAGAAGAAGACTATATAATGGACCACAAGCCCAGTAGCAAAATTGTTCTAGAAGAACTTAGAGAGGACACGTCTACTTTAGTACCAACAGTACAAGATGAAGTACTACAAGAGACTGCAACACGTGTCACACATAATACACAACCACTAACAGTGCTTTGTCGTAGTGGGAGGATTGTAAGGCAACCTGAAAGATTAATGTTTTTGGGAGAGTCTTCAGACTTGATCCCGGGCAAACATGAACCTGATCCCCGGACATATGGTGAAGCACTCCAAGATATAGATGCAGTATCTTGGCAAAAGGAAATGAATTCCGAAATAGAATTTATGTATTCCAATAAGGTGTTGGTGCGGTTAGCATTAACGATTTAACCCAGGTTTTGATGAATGACAAATCAGGTTAAGTTAGTCTGTTGTTGTCTAACACTCTGATCGAGTGTGCAGGAGAAGTCCAGACAGGTCGACGGACTGACCGGATGTCTGGCACGAAGCCCAGCTAGGTCGACGGGCTGACCGGATAGCTGGCGAGAAGTCCAAGCGGGTCGACGGGCTGACCGGACGCTTGGCGAGAAGTCCAGCTAGGTCGATGGGCTGACCGGATAGCTGGCGAGAAGTCCAGACGGGTCGAAGGGCTGACCGGACGTCTGGCAGGTGAGTAAAGGTAAGTCACTGGAAGGGAGTGACTGTGAGAACGCGTTCCCGGGAAGGGAACATTAGGCGTCGATCCGGCTTAGATCCATTTCGGATATCTAAGTCGAGATCGTGACTAGATTCCGGTCTCGGAAAGACAGAATCTAAGTCATACTTTTTCATGTCAAACTCATGAACTGTGCTAACACTTTGTTTTGCAGGAAATTTATTATACTTGTCTCGGACTAACCTTGTCTTGCAGGAGAAGGGTCTGTTCTGGAGAAAGGTGGTCCGGGCGCCCGGAGGGGATTCGGGCGCCCGGAAGGGATCCGGGCCCCCGGGAGGCAAGTTTTATCCCGATTGCACGTCGCCACGTGAAGTTCACTGGTTGGACCTGCCACGTCTCACCAGGACGCCTGGAAGGGATCCGGGGCGCCCTGAGCTTCATATAAAAGAAGGGGCAAGGGTAGAGCTTCGACATGAACTTAGAATCCAAGATCTGTTGCTCTGTGCTCTTGCGACGCCACGAAAAGCTCTCCGACTCAGTGCTGGTTTTGTTTTAATTCTATTGTCGGTATTTTCTTTATCTGTCAATTCTTGTACTTAACTCTGTAATATTCGAATTGATAGTGGTTGCCCAACGAAAGTACTCAAGGAGTACGGGCCTTCGAGTAGGAGTCGTCACAGGCTCCGAACGAAGTAAAAAACACCTTGTTCAGTTGGCCTAAGTTTTTTTATTATTCCGCTGCGCTTAACTCTGATTAACGCGATTGTTTCGAATCGATATTCACCCCCCTCTATCGACGTTTCACGATCCAACAAGTGGTATCAGAGTAGGTACCGCTCTGATTTGGTGCAACCACCAATCAGACAGGGGGTGAAAAATTAGTTTTTTTTTCGATTTTCAGTTTTACGATTTTTTTTTTCGTTTCAATTAAATCTAAATTGGTGCAACACCAATTTAGATACTTCTATAATTTTTTTCTTCCGCACTACTAATCCAAGACCAAGTCTTAGGATTTTTGTTTTTTTTTCTCTCTTCTTTCTTCTGTGCGCAGGACTAAAATGTCTCAGACAGAAGGATTCAGCACAATACGACCTCCACTCTTCAATGGGGACGATTTTCCGTACTGGAAGAAACGCATGGAGGTCTACCTCAAAACAGACTTCGACCAGTGGATGAGCATTACGAGACCCTATAAAATTCCAGCGGACAACTCCGGGAATATACTGGATCCTGAAGACTGGACAGCAGATTTGAAGAAAAAGGGGTCAACAGAAAATAAAGCGATCAACACTCTACAGTGCGGATTAACAAGAGAAGAACTTAACAGAGTCGGTCCACACAAAAACGCTAAAGAGCTGTGGGACAAATTAATCGAGTTGCACGAGGGAACGAGCGACGCCAAGGTAACAAAACGAGACCTGCTTTTGAATAAAATTCTTAATATAAAAATGCAGGAAGGTGAAACGGCGAATCAACTCCACGCGAGGATCAAGGACATCCTCAACGGGCTTCATGCGATAGGCCACCAAATGGAAAATAGAGACTTGATAAGGTACGCATTAAATGCTTTTCCACGTAATAGTTTGTGGGCATCAATCGTAGATGCCTATAAAATTTCAAAAAATCTTTCTAAGTTAAAATTAGACGAGCTTTTCTGTGAATTAGAATTACATGAACAAACTAATGCTGGAGCCGAGAAAGGTATAGCTTTATTTGCAGGTTCCTCCAAAGAAAAGAAAAGCAAGCCTGAATTTGAAGAAGATTCCGACCAAGACTCAGACGAAGAACACGGTGAACTTGGTAAGAAAAATGTTCACGAGGAGAAAGAGCTTCAGAAAAGGACCGTCAAAAGATCGGTTCTCTCTCGAACAAAGGAACGTGACTTGCTTCGGTTCAAAAAAGGACACTACAAGAACGAATGCCCAAAACTGAAGTTCGACAAACCAAAGCCAACCAAAAGAAGGCACTCAAAGCAACGTGGGACGACTCCTTGGACGAATCGGAGGAAGAAGGCGAAACATCGAGTCACCTCGCAGATGGCCTGGTGAAGCAGAGTCGGAAGATGAAGACGAGTCTGAACCCGAAACAAGCCACGAGTCCGTACTCGTTTCCGAAGGCCCGAATGAGGTATATTTTAATTTAAACAAATTTTTTTTTAAAATTATTTCCTGTTTAAATAGTAAATTAATTAAAATAGAAAATGAAAACAAATCACTTCTTGAGGAAAATCAAAACCTCAAGGAACAAATCAAAAATTCAAATCCAACTCAAGATCTAACACTTGAGGAGGAGAATTTATCATTAAAAAAATGAGATTAACAATTTAAAAGAAATATTAGAAAAATTCACAACAAGATCAAAAAATCTAGACTTAATCCTAAATAATAAAAAAGTATGCTATAATAAAATCGGACTAGGATATAAGTCGAATTTAAATAAAACCTTCAAATCATTAATAACCCAATACAAATCAACCAATCTAGCTTGGGTTCCGAAAGCGTGCTTAACCACGCAAATAGGACTTAATCAATATTATATATCTAAAGAAAAAATACATTATATAAAATCGAATAAACCAATCCAAAATACAAACCTAAATCAAATTCAAAATCTAAATACTTTAAAAATCAACAAAATTATCACCAAGTTAACCATAACTATAAAAGGAATCGACACAAACCTAAAACCAAAATTTAAATCAATGGCCAATAATTCAGGGGGAGGCTCCAGAATAGCTGACACCTCCAAAAACTAACCCGGCAGGGTAATTAGGATTAGAGACCAAGTCTAACTTGAATCATGGTACTGGTGAAGTTTTTGGATGATAGTACGTTAGGGAAACTTGGGCATCGCATGTCTAGAAAGATATGGTTTCGATCTGGTGCATTTGGCCAAGTGGAACTGACCGAAGCTACCCTTAAATGAATCCTAACCAGTTAGACCAAGATTTAGTACTAAGCTCCGTGGATAGGACTATTCGGAAAACCTCGAAAGGTTGGTTACTTCTAATGATGTCCAAGTGACTCACCAAGCTTAGAAGTTTATCCGAAGAATGCCTATTTGTTGAGACCAAAGCTAAACCTGAATCTAACACAAGTTAAACCAAACTCTGTAATTAAATCTAATTCATCTCACAAAATTATAGGATTCCCTGATTGATAATCTAGATCGGGTGAGATGAATAAGGATTAAATTAATTAATTTTCAAACTAAATTAAAATTAATTAAAATTAAATTTTGAATTTCAAATTAAAATTAAAATTTGAATTTCAAATTAAAATTAAATTTTGAATTTCAAATTAAATTAAAATTAATTAAAATTAAAATTTGAATTTCAAATTTAAATTTCGAATTTCAAATTAAATTAAAATTAATTAAAATTAAATTTAGAATTTCAAATTAAAATTAAATTTCGAATTTCAAATTAAATTAAAATTAATTAAAATTAAAATTTGAATTTTAAATTAAATTAAAATTAATTTTTTTAAAAATCTATTTTTAAAATTAAATTTTTTTTAACTTAAAAATTATTTTAACTTAAAAATTTATTATTTTAACTTAAAAATTTATTTTAACCTAAAAATTATATTAAATGAAAATTTTATTTTAACTTAAAAACTATTTTAACTTAAAAATTTATTATTTCAACTTAAATATTTATTTTAACCTAAAAATTATTTAACTTAAAAATTTAACTTTAAAAATTTTATATTTAACTTTAAAATCTTTATTCTAAACTTAAAATTTATTTTATAATTATCTTCAAAATTCTTTTAAAATTATTTTGAAAAGTATTTTAAAAAATTCTTTTAAAAATTCTTTTAAAACATTTTAAAAATTGTTTAAAAAAAAAACTTTTTTAAAAATTATTTTAAAATTTTTAAAATTTCTTTTAAAAATTATTTTAAAAACATTTTAAAAATTATTTTAAAAACTCTTTTAAAAATTATTTTAAACCATTTTAAAAATTATTTTAAAATTACTTTTTAAACTCTTTCAAAAATCAGTAAAAAAAAAAATAAATCTTTAATAAATCATTTTGAAAATTTTTTCTTAAGATTATTGTTCACTTTGATAAAATGTTGTTAACTTACAAAAAATTATTTTTATTGATTATTTAAACTTTAAAAATTATTATTTAGATTTTAAATTTTTTTTCCCTTAAACATTATTTTAATCTTAAATTAAAACTTATTAAAACTTAATTTAAACATTACTTTTCAACTTAATTTAACCTAACTGAAAATTAAAACTTAATTACAATTAAAATTTAAAATTTTAACTTAAACTTAAAATTTAAACCTAAATTAACCACTGATATTAATTTAAATCTAAAATCAAAATTGAATTGAACGTATTGCCATTAAATTATTATAAAAATCATTTTAAAATCTTGTTAGAAATCCCTTAAAAATAATAATAATAATAATAATTCTTTTAAATTCATTTAAAACTTAGACACCTAACTTAAAAACTTAAATTCCGTTAACTTTAACTTTAAACTTAATTATGTAATTAATAAGTAGAACTTAACTATTTAAGTCTAACTTTATTTGAGAACTAAGCTTGATTTGATTAGCACCTAGGTTTAACCTTAGTAAAAATATTAAAATTACTCTAAGTCATTATTTTAATCAACCTTTAAAATATTAATTATTTTTATTAAAACATAATAAAGTTTGACTTAAATTGAACCTTACTTAACCTTGTTTAATAACGAGTTTAACTTCAAATTACTACCAACTTTAAACTAAGTTAATCCAACTTAAAAGGAAGTAAATGAAAAGTTAAATTATAACTAACACCTTCATCAATTAATACAAAATTTAGATTATATTAAATTATTGAATCAAACAAAATTTAATCAATAAATTATTAATATTGATTAATTATTGAATTAATAACAACTTATCTTACTTAACATTACACTAAAGGTTAACTTATTTCAACTAAATCTAACGTTAATTACGTTTAGTCAAATTTAAATGAACAATTTTATAAAGATAATTATACAATCGCCTAAAACACTTAGGTACGAAAATATGTTACGGTTGTAAAATTTTATATTAAGGGGGAGTAATAAATAAGGAGGATTAATAAATTAAAGGAGTATCAAATTCAGGGGGAGGTTTATTTTTTAATTATCTCCTTAAGTGTTATTTTTTAATCTTCTCTTTAAAATCTCTCTAGAAAATTCTACCTCAATTTTTTTTCTACTTTAAATATATTTAGTAAATATTTTCAAAATTTTATGTCAGGTTCAGGGGGAGAAATAAAACTAATTCAGTTTTTCAAATCGAATTTTAAACTTAATTTTGAAAATCAAAGTTTAAAAATCAATTTTCAAAATCAACCTGTTTAAAATTGTGAAATTTTTTTTTAAATCAACTCACAATTGTTTGTTTTAAATCACAAACTTTTTATCCTTTTTACTTAGTCCTTGAAAACTGAACTTTTCTAGTATTTTAAACCATGGTTTTGAAACTAGTACTTTTGAACTTTGAAAATTTGATTTTGGAAAAAGAATTCTACAAAATTATTTTTGAAAACTAAAAGTAAAGTTCAAAATCATTTTTCTTAATGTTTAACTTCACTTTGAAAATTGTCCTGAATCCAGTTCTGAAAAATTAGATTTTACTTAATTTTGACAATTTGATTTGAAAGTTAAAATTTTACAAAAATTAGTTTTAAAAATTGCTTTGTTATTAAAAATTGTGGAAATTAGATTTTTAAAACTTAAGTTTACAAACTAAGCTTCTCAAAATCATTTTCCTTAATTTTGAAAATTGAATCTTTTACAAACTTAGTGTTGAAAAATTAATTTCAATCAGTTTTGAAAACTGGATTTTTCAAACTTAGTTTTGGAATTTTGATTTTGAAAACTTATGTTTGAAAAGCGTTTCAAAGTTGAAACGTGTTTTGAAAATTTAAAACTTGATCTTGAAATTTAGAACTTATACACTTATGTTTGAAAGCTGTTTTTCTAAAAAGCTAAAAGCTAATGATTTAAACACGTTTTTCAAAAATTTAAACTCCCCCAGATTATCTTGACATTTTTTTCCCTTTGTCTAAAATCTTTGCTTACTTAATCCATGCTTATTTTTGATGAATGCCAAAGGAGGAGGGTTAGGTGGTTAAGTTAACTACCAATTTGAAAATACAATCAAAAAATCTACATAAATGCATGTTGTTTCTTACATGTGTTTTCACTAACTTAACCAGGTTGTCATTCCATCAAAAAGGGGGAGATTGTTGGTGCGGTTAGCATTAACGATTTAACCCAGGTTTTGATGAATGACAAATCAGGTTAAGTTAGTCTGTTGTTGTCTAACACTCTGATCGAGTGTGCAGGAGAAGTCCAGACAGGTCGACGGACTGACCGGATGTCTGGCACGAAGCCCAGCTAGGTCGACGGGCTGACCGGATAGCTGGCGAGAAGTCCAAGCGGGTCGACGGGCTGACCGGACGCTTGGCGAGAAGTCCAGCTAGGTCGATGGGCTGACCGGATAGCTGGCGAAAAGTCCAGACGGGTCGAAGGGCTGACCGGACGTCTGGCAAGTGAGTAAAGGTAAGTCACTGGAAGGGAGTGACTGTGAGGACGCGTTCCCGGGAAGGGAACATTAGGCGTCGATCCGGCTTAGATCCATTTCGGATATCTAAGTCGAGATCGTGACTAGATTCCGGTCTCGGAAAGACGGAATCTAAGTCATACTTTTTCATGTCAAACTCATGAACTGTGCTAACACTTTGTTTTGCAGGAAATTTATTATACTTGTCTCGGACTAACCTTGTCTTGCAGGAGAAGGACCTATTCTGGAGAAAGGTGGTCCGGGCGCCCGGAGGGGATTCGGGCGCCCGGAAGGGATCCGGGCGCCCGGGAGGCAAGTTTTATCCCGATTGCGCGTCGCCACGTGGAGCTCACTGGTTGGACCTACCACGTCTCACCAGGGCGCCTGGAAGTGATCCGGGGCGCCCTGAGCTTCATATAAAAGAAGGGGCAAGGGTAGAGCTTCGACATGAACTTAGAATCCAAGATCTGATGCTCTGTGCTCTTGCGACGCCACGAAAAGCTCTCCGACTCAGTGCTGGTTTTGTTTTAATTCTATTGTCGGTATTTTCTTTATCTGTCAATTCTTGTACTTAACTCTGTAATATTCGAATTGATAGTGGTTGCCCAACGAAAGTACTCAAGGAGTACGGGTCTTCGAGTAGGAGTCGTCACAGGCTCCGAACGAAGTAAAAAACACCTTGTTCAGTTGGCCTAAGTTTTTTTATTATTCCGCTGTGCTTAACTCTTATTAACGCGATTGTTTCGAATAGATATTCACCCCCCCTCTATCGACGTTTCACGATCCAACATAAGGTCTGGGAGCTTGTAGAACCACCTGATGGTATAAAAGTCGTTGGATGCAAGTGGATTTACAAAAGGAAAAGAGGGGCAGACGGGAAGGTAGAAACCTTCAAAGCAAGACTTGTTGCGAAAGGGTATACTCAGAAAGAGAGAATCAATTATGAGGAGACTTTTTCGCCGGTAGCCGTGCTTAAGTCTATCCGGATACTCTTATCTATTGTCGCTCATATGGATTATAAGATTTGGCAAATGGATGTTAAGACAGCTTTCCTTAATGAAAGTATTGAAGAAAACATCCATATGAAGCAACCAGAAGGGTTCATTGAAAAGGGCAAAGAGCATCTAGTGTGCAACCTCAATCGATCCATTTATGGACTGAAGCAAGCTTCAAGATTTTGGAACATCCGGTTTAACGAAGTAATCCAGTCTTATGGATTTATTCGATGTCCGGATGAGTCTTGTTTATACAAGAAGTGTAACGGAAACGTGGTGGTATTTCTTGTACTATACGTAGATGTTATTTTGTTAATTGGCAACAATGTCAAGGTATTATCGGACATAAGGGTATGGCTGTCCAAACAATTTGATATGAAGGACTTAGGAGAATGTGCACACATTCTTAGGATCAAAGTTATAAGGGATCGCAAGAAAAGAATGTTGTGCCTATCTCAAGCTTTATATATAGACACAATCCTTGCTCGTTTTAGTACGCAGAACTCCAAGAAAGGTTTCTTACCTTTTAGGCATAGAGTAGCCTTATCTAAAGAGATGTCTCCGAAAACATCAAAGGAGATGGAGGATATGAAGGCAGTTCCTTATGCTTCGGCTGTAGGAAGCCTTATATATACAATACTGTGTACGAGACCTGATATCTGTTTTGCCATGGGCATAGTTAGCAGATATCAGAGTAACCCTGGACAAGGACATTGGACTGCTGTAAAGCATATATTGAAGTACCTAAGAAGGACTAGAGATTATATGCTAGTCTACCAAGCAGACGATTTGCTCCCTGTGGGTTACACGGATTCAGACTTCCAATCAGATAGGGACAATAGTAAGTCTACGTCAGGCTATATGTTTACTCTAGGAGGTGGAGCCATTGCATGGAGGAGTGTTAAGTAGAAATGCGTCTCGGACTCAACCATGGAAGCTGAGTATGTGGCAGCCTCTGAGGCAGCCAAAGAAGATATATGACTCAGGAACTTTCTAATGGACTTAGATGTGATTCCTGGTTTGGCCAAGATCATCACAATTTATTGTGATAATAGCGGTGCAGTTGCAAACTCGAAGGAATCGCGAGCCCATAAGGCAAGTAAACATATAGAGTGCAAGTACCACCTGATACGAGACATCGTCAAGCGAGGAGAAGTTGTCGTTGCCAAGATTGCATCAGCAGATAACCTGGTAGATCCTTTCACTAAGGCCCTTCCAGCGAAAGCTTTTGATCGGCATATGGAGGGGATAGGAATCAGATGTATGACAACAGATATGACAGCTTAGTCTTTTAGTATAAGTAGGAGATTGTTGGAGTGTATACTAAAAGCCTAGCTTTTGTAAACATTTATTTTTGAAATAAAAGAATCACATTGGTCAATATCTACTTTTATTTGTTAAATGTAATTGTTCAATTAATTTATATAGTAGACAACATGGTATGTGGTGTCACACACAGAAGATCATGTTAACGGTTCTTTATAAATTATAAACAGTTGCTCACGACTAAGATGGAAAGGAACAAGCCATCGGAATAGTCGTAGTGTAATTAAGTATTAGTTTATCTTGATTAATAAATTATACTGGTACACTCTAAGTGTATTGAGTAGGATCATTTAGGCAAGTTCTTTTTGTACTGACTTAATAAAAGAACTATACCTTAGTTATTATGGAAGTGTGTGCTCTTAATCCTAATATAATAACAAGCACATATGTTTAATATTTATTTTTTTGACTTATCAAAGGGTGAGGTTTAGCTCGATAAATCAATATGCCCGATAAGTTGGGAAATGATATTACTTATAGTGTGTGTTATTGATTATAGAAGGAATGTGTGTCCTAGTTATCTAGGTTGAGAATGTTCCCAAGAGGAGCTCATAAGGATTGTCATGTTAAACCCTGCAAGTGGACTTAGTCCGACATGACTATGAAGTTGAGTGGTACTACTCTTGGAGTTAGATATTAATTAAGTGAGTTGTCAGTAACTTACTTAATTAGTGGACATTCGTTATCTTAAACACAGGGAGACTAACACACTCATGATAAGAAGGAGCTCATAATGTAATTTGAGATTGGTGCGGTAATGCGATAATAGCTCTCTAGTGGAATGAGTTATTATCGATGAACTTGAGTTGTGTGTTCGGGACGAACACGGGATACTCAAGCTCATCAGAAAGCCAAAACCAATTTCTCCTCTAGGTCCCTGTCGTAGCCTCATTAAAGCCTCAAGTCCATCCAAATATAAGACCATCTTGGTGTCCAAGAAGGGGGTCGGTCAAATGCTTGGTGACCAAGTAAGGGCCGACCACATCCTCTTCTATAGGGGCCGGCCCTATTGCTTGGTGATCAAGCTAGTAGGGGTCGACCACAATAATTCAAACAAGGAGGGTTGTTTTGAATTTTTAAAATCTTCTCTTTGTAGAAAACTATAAGTTTTAAAAGAGAGATTTTAATTTTTAAAACTTTCCTTTTTTGAATTAGGCCACATGTTTTAATAGAGAGTTTTAAAAATTTTAAAACTTTCCTTTTTTAACCATCCTCATGGTTTAAGAAAAAAAAGGAAGATAAGTTTTAAAATTTAAATTTTCTATCATCATGTTAAAAAAGAAAATTTTATAAGAGAAGTTTTAAATTTTAAAACATAGTTTTAATTTTTAGAACTTTCCTTTTTTAACTCCTACTTTAGGAAAGAGAGCTTGTAAAATTTTATAAGAGTTTTTCTTCTTGTAAAATTTTATAAAAAATAAATATTCCTTTCCTCTTATGGGGGCCGGCCACCCTTGCTTGGTGCCCAAGCAAGGTGGCCGACCATATTAAAAAATAAAATCATCATCAATTAATTTTAGTGATTGATTCAATGAAGATGAAAGAAAAGGAAAAATTAAAAGGGAAAAGGAAAATTAGAGGAAGATATTAATTTTTGTAAAAATTCTTCCCTTATTTGCCTTGGGCAACTAATATAAAAGAAGGGGCAAAGGGGCTTCATGAGACATAATTCTTATTCTCTTGGAGGAGTCTCTCTTGGTGGTGGCCGACCCTCTCTCTTCTCCCTTTCCCTTTGCTCTCTTCTCCTTGGTGGTGGTGGTGGCCGGATTTTAGAGGAAGAGGAAGAAAGCTTTTGGGTGGTGTTCATTTTGGAGGATCGTCGCCCATACGACATCCAAGGCGAGGTGAGGAATACAGCAGAATATCTCGAGGTCATTAGCATACAAAGAGAATGTATAATTAGCAATTATTTTCCGCATCATGCTAGTTATTTTTCTTTGTATGAATTCCAAACACAAGAGGCATTAGATATAGTTTTTCGAATTAGTTTTTCGAGTTTGTGTTTTCTTCTTTTTCGAATTTGTGATTCGATTGTTCTTTTCGGTTAACCTAGAGTTATTTAAGGAAATTAAATATTAGCTTTCCTTAAAATGCTTTGTCTAGGCGGTAGTGGTTGCTCCCATATCCAAGAAGGTCATGTGCCTCGTCATGCAGTCCTGGAAGCCAATTTTGGAAATTAATATTTAATGGAATTAATAACATAGGTGGATTTGAATCAATAGTGTTAAGTTCCGCTTGTGATTCAAATCTAAACCATTAAGAACAGATAAGTTAAATTTGGAATCAATGATGTTAAGTTCCATCTGCGATTCCTAATTTAACTTCTAAAGAACATAATAGGTTATTTAAGGAAAGGTTCGACACTTGTACAAAAAAGTTTTGTACAGTAGAACCGGTATGTTTTCCTAGGACTAACCAACAACTATATCAATGTGGAGGAGGCTCAGGCTGCTCGGCACAAAGCGAACAAAGCGACTACTCCTGCTAACAAGCCAGAGAGAAGGCGCCCTCAATCGCCAGCTCAACCTCTTTTGCGTGCCCGGGACGCCCGACCGCCTTTCGGTCCTGGTCAGGATCCCCGATCGGCTCTGCGTGTGGCAGCTGTACAAGCCCCAAGGTCTAGACCATGGGAGCCACGTTACTGCACTTACCATTGCTCCCACACCCATGCCACTAGTGATTGCTTCCAGTTCGCCAGAGACTCTCGGCGCGCTGTTGAGCTGGGCTTACCTCCGCCTGAGATCATGCCAAGGACTTAGCAGAGGATACTGGTCAACCAATAGGTCGGAGTTGGTGCAGGTCAGCCTTGCCGACCTCAACCTGACAATGCTGGATAAGGAAATCAGCAGCCTGGCCGTAACCGAGAGCCTGGGGAAGTCAGGGAAGAAGAGAACCGGGGAAATGCGACCATTCGTGAGATAGACATGATCTCAGGAGGACCCACAGATGGGGATTCTGTCCGGGCTCGGAAGTCTCATGAACGATGCTTGGAGATACACATTGTCGGATGCAGCCGGGAGCAGGCCGCAGGGCCCATCATCAGCTTTGGGCCTCAAGACCTGAAAGGACTAGAGCTCCCACATGACGATACCCAAATAATCAAGGCAGTCATCGCTAATAGTTGCGTGGCTAGAGTTTTCGTGGATACAGGAAGCTCTGTCAACGTGCTGTTCAAAAGTGCATTCGAGAGCATGCAAATCGACACTAGTGAACTCCAACCTGTGGCTACCTCGCTATATGGCTTCACAGGCAACGAGGTATGACCTATGGGCCAGATCAAGATGACAATATCTCTAGGTAGTGAGCCTCTAGTGAGGACGCGGAAGAGCACCTTCACAATGGTGGATTCATCGTCCTCATACAACGTCATCTTGGGGAGACCGACATTGCATGAGTTTCAGGCGGCGGTCTCTACCTTTCATCAGAAAATCAAATTCCCTATAGGGGACTAGGTCGGGGAAGTTAGAGGTGAGCAGTTGGTCTCTCGTAGGTGTTATATTGATATGGTGAAGGTGGAGGCTCGTAAGGCTCAGCGAACTCAAGATGGTGGGATCCATATCATTCAGGAGGAGCCTTTGCCTATCGCAGAGGAGCCCATACCATGGGAGGAGGTACAACTCTATCCTGAGCGCCCGGAGAGTGTCACCCGTATATCCAGCAACCTACCCATCGAAGTCAAACAGACCTGGTTCAATGCTTGGCTCATAATAGGGGTGTTTTCGTTTGGTCCCCTGAGGAGTTGCCTGAGGTCAAGCCTGAGGTGGCCGAACATAGGCTGCACCTTCTGTCTGATTCCCGACCGGTCAAGCAAAAGAAGAGGAATTTCTCGGCCGAACAAAATAAGATTATTTGAGTTGAGGTAAATCAGCTCAGGAAAGCATGTCACATTAGGGAGGTACAATTCCTGTCTTGACTCTCTAATGTGGTCCTTGTAGCTAAGCCCAACAACAAGTGGAGAGTCTGTATCAACTTTCGGGACCTCAACCGCACTAGCCCTAAGGATTGCTACCCGCTGCCAAGGATCGATCAGATGGTGGATTCAACCTCGGGTTGTGAAAGGATTTGTATACTGGATGTTTATTAAGGATACCACCAGATCACGTTGGCACTAGAAGATCAAGAAAAGGTGAGCTTCATCACGGTAGATGGTACCTTCTATTATATAGTCATGCCTTTTGGATTAAGGAATGTCGGGGCCACCTATCAAAGGATGATGGACAAGATATTCCGGGAGCAGATTGGGCGTAATGTGGAAGTCTATGTAGATGATATACTCATTAAGTCCACTCTGGCTATAAATTTGATCGCCGACATAAAAGAAACCTGCGACACTTTGAGACAGTATGGGCTAAAGTTGAATCCCATGAAATGCTTGTTTGGAGCTCGAGGAGGAAAGTTCTTGGGATACCTCGTCACTGAGCGAGGGATTGAAGCAAATCCAGAGAAGGTCCGAGCCCTGCAAGATATGAAGGTGCCTCAGAATTTAACTGAATTAAATAATTAGTAAATAATTGAAGTAAAAACTTCAAAATTTAACTGTACTCTAAATGAGACCTGACCTTAAAAATTAACCTTAATTTAACTCAATCAATCTTAATTTTAACGTTAGTCAAAATATTAACTTCACTGTAATTAAATCATAATTTATCATTATTAACGATTGATTCAAATTGAACCTTAATAAATTAATACTAATTCTACACTTAGCTAATCCTAATTAAACGTAACTTAGGTTACTTAATCAAAACTTAAAGATTAAGTAAATGAAAAACAAAATATAAATTATAACTATTATTTTTAATCCATTTCAATTAATATCAAATTTAATCAGATAAGTCATTATTGATAATGATTAACTATCATTAAGTTTATAACAAATTACTTATTACTTATTATTAAGAATAATCGATTAATTTCAATAATCTTATTTTTATCAAACAATTATACAAGTATATAGAAATACTTATGTAAATAATATACTCGATAAACATAAGTGTTACTAATACTAAATCCCTTAAACACTTAGGTAGAAAAATGTGTTAAGGCTTTGAAGTTTAACCCAGACATTAGTGTTAACTTAAGGGGGAGAGATAAATTAAGGGGGAGTAATAAATTCAGGAGAATATCAAATTTAGAGAGAATCATTTTTTTTTAAAAAAAAAACTTGTCTCCTAAAGTTTATTTAAATTTCTTAGATTACTTTTCTAAAATCCTACCTCAAATTTTTTTAAAAAAAAATATACTTTGAAAATCTTACTTTAAATATTTTTTCTGGTAAATATTTTCAAAAGTTTTATTTTAAAATTATGTTAGGTTAAAAGGAGGATTAATTGCCCTCATACTTATTTTTCCATAATTAAAAATATTTTGAAATTAGTTTTTGAAAAATATTTCTTTAAAAGTATTTTAAATCCTTTTAAACTTACTAAGTTTTTTTAAAATTGAATCTTACTTAATTTTGAAAATTAGTTTTCAAAATTTGATTTTAAAAACTTTTAAAAATTAGATTTTCCAAAGTTAGTTTTGAAAATTGGATTTTACAAACTTAACTTTGAAAATTTAATTTATCCACTTAGTGTTGAAATTTGGATTTTATAAACTTGGCTTGATAATATTACTTTTGTAAAGTCAGTATGCTTGAAAATTAGCCTTTATGTTCGAAAAGTGTTTTAAATTTACAAGCTTAAAATAAGATTAATTTTACAAAGTTTATATTTAAAATTACTTTAAAGTTTACAAAGTTATCTTTCTTTCTAAACTTAACTATTTTGAAAAATAATTTTTAAAGCAAAATTTTCAAAAAAATTTTATGTTAGACTCCCCCAAATCAATCTGACCTTAATTCAAATTTTCTATTGCACTGTCTATTACTTTCTTAATCGCTTATTTTTGTATATTCTGTGTTATTTTTGATGAATGTCAAAGGGGGAGGATTAGGTAATTTAAGTTTGTTAAAACAAAATACAAAATATAAACCAACTTTAAAAACCTTTTAATTGCTTGTTTTACTTGCATCTTTTTCACTAACTTAACTCAGGTTGTCAAAGCATCAAAAAGGGAAAGATTGTTGGTGCGGTTAGTACTAACGGTCTAACTAAAGTTTTGATGAATGACAAAGTAGGTTAAGTTAATTTCATATTGATCTAACACTTTGATGAAGTGTGCAGGAGAAGTCCAGCTAGGTCAACGGGTAGGCTTGATAGCTGGCACAAAGCCCAGACTGGTCGACGGGCTGACCGGGTGTCTGGCACGAAGTCCAGCTAGGTCAACGGGTCGACCTGATAGCTGACACAAAGTCCAGACTGATCGACGGGCTGACCGGATGTCTAGCACGAAGTCCAGCTAGGTCGACAGGCTGACCTGATAGCTGGCACGAAGTACAGATGGGTAGAAGGGCTGACCGGACGTTTGGCAAGTAAGTTAAGGTAAGTCACTGGAGGAGAGTGACTATGAGGACACATTCCAAGGAAGGGAACATTAGGCGTCGATTCAAATTAGATCCATTTCGAAAATCTAAGTTGAGATCGTGACTAGATTCCGATCTCAAGGAGATGAAATCTAATTACTGCTTTTATTACTATTATAACTGTACAATGCTAACACTTTATTTTGCAGGATAGTTTTGCATTTTACCTTGGACTAATATTTTTTGCAGGTTGCTAGAAAATAAAGGTTCGGGCACCCGGAATGTAAAGTTTATCCTCGTAATCGCTTCGCCACGTGGAGCTTCATGGTTAGTTGGGCTACGTCAAACTCCAGGCGTCCGGAAGGGATCCGAGCGCCCGGAGCATCCTATATAAGGAGGGTGAGCCCTGGAGCAAAAATAACTCATCATAAGATCTTCCAATGCTTGCTCTGCCGTGTTGTGCTCCTGCGACGCTGAAGCTTCTCCGACACCGTGCTATTTCCTTTCTTTCTTAATTGTTGCTGGTATTTAATCTTCTTAAGCATTCCTGCATTTTCAATTTGTAAAAACTTATTCGAATTGCTAGTGGATTGCCCAACGAAAGCACTCGACGAGTGCGGACCTTGGAGTAGGAGTCGACCAAGGCTCCGAACCAAGTAAAAAGGTATTTGTGTTAGCATTGTTCCAATTTCGATTTTTTTTTCGCTGCGTACTCGATCTTCTTTTTGAATTTTTAAATCGATATTCACCCCCCCCCCCTCCTCTATCGACTTTCACGATCCAACAACAATGGGATGTCTCCTTTGGTGAGATGCGTCCCTTGGATGGTGAGGTGCGTCACTTGAGGAGATGCAATCCCTTGCATCTGTTATATATGTATATAGGGGAGGATTCTGCTTTACTCTAGGGGACACAGTATCATCTGATCTCATTTAATTTTACTTTGTTTTTTTTATCATTTCGTCTTTCTAATATATTATTTGGGGCTCTATGATGATTTAGGCATCAGAGGGACCTCGTTGGAGAACTCCCAGTGAGTCCTTTGACGTGTGTTCTTCTTCGCAGAATCGACTGCGTCTTGAGGAGAAAACTTCGACATCATTGCTCTTTGATATGAGGTGGATTTCTACTGTCGCATCATCACGGTAAGATTTATACCACCATATCATTTTGGCTTCATCTATGATAAATTCAAACTAAGACATTGAGATGGGAGACACATGAAAAAGTCATGAAGAAAGAGGACTTGCTGTCGAAGGAAGGAGTCTCTTCGCATGCCTAGAATTGGTAGCCTATTCCTTTTGATATACTCGGTCGCCTATGAAATAATTTTCATCCCTAACCTTACCGCATTTGTGAAGGATCTCTTGGGTCAAGTTATTTACTTGATTTTTTTTTTCTTTTCTCTCAAAACATATATGCTGTAATGCTTTACAATACTGGCCGAAATATTTCTTCATAAGTATTTATTGTGTCCAAAAAGAATACACATATCTTCACAATGACATGAAATTGTCCACTTTGGGCATACTCCCTTATGACTTTATTTTTAGGCTTACTCAAAATGTCTCATGTCAATGGAAATATCTTATATCCTTTTAAACTCATGATCTTTTCCATATCTTTTTAATGTGGGGCTAGGGGTGAGCAAAAATTTGATAAAACCGAATTAACCAAACTGAACTCACCAAATGTAGAAATTTGGTTCAGTTAATTAAGTTTTTGTTTTTTTTAAATTCGGTTCAATTTTTGATTAATTCAGTTCAGTTTCGATTTTAAATTTTGTAATTGGGTTAAACTGAATAAACAGAATAAGAATACTAATTTAATTATTTTTATTTTAAAATATAATTAATTAAATAAAATATTTTTTTAGTTAAAATTGCATAAGATTTTAAAATTTAGTTAATTTGATCGAAAATCGAATTAATTGATATTTTATTGGTTCGGTCAGTTTAATTTTCGTAAGGAAATTTGGTCTATTTGATTGATTCAAAAAAATTTTGATTTGTTCGATTTTCGATCTATTCGGTTCGATCGGTTCAGTTTTGACCGAATACTCACTCTTATGTGGGACTTTGATTATATTTCCAATAATGTTTCCCTCAAACGAAGGACCATTACTCTCATGGTTCGGGTCTCTCTGTGAGTATCTGGTCACTCTTGACCTGCCTTAGGCCTCGCGTGAGTATCCAATCATCTTGACCTATTTTGAGTCTCCCCGCAAGTATCTGGTCATCCTGACCTGCTCTGAGCCTCCCCGTGAACATCCGGACACTTTGAATTGCTTCGGACCTCCCTGTAATCATCTAGTCACCTTAACTTGCTTAGGGCCTCCCCGCGAGTATCCGCATCCGGTTAGTATTGACCTGCTTTGGACATCCCCGCAAGCATCAACATCCAATCGTCTTGACCTGCTCCGAGTCTCCTTGCAAGTATTCGGTCACCCCTAACCTGTTTGGGCCTCCCTGCGAGTATCTCCGGGCCTTCCCATAAGTATCTCCAGACCTCCCCATGAGTATCTAGTCACCTTGATTTACTCTGGGCCTCCTTGCAAGTATCTCCGGGTCTCCCCATAAATATCCGATCACCCTGACCTGCTTTGGGCCTTCCTGCGAACATACGATCACTCTTGACCTGCTCCGGACCTCTTTGCGAGTATCCAGTCACCTTGACATATTCCGGGCCTCCCCGCGATCATCCAATCACCCTGACCTGCTTCGGACCTCCCCACAAGTATTTGCATCCCAATTGTTACGCAAAGCAGGGGGCAACATCTCTCAACCTCTAATGTGGAAGAAGAGGAAGAGTGAAAGAGATCGCGTGGAGCAACGAGTCAAAGACGCACAAGAAAGAGCAAACACAAGAATTATCGTGTTTTAGCGGCATGCATATTCCGCAAAAACGACCGAATCTTTATTAGAATTCTCTCTACACAAGAGAATCATATCCAATGATTCTCATTATATAATAGGTTTACAATGATCCGTATAAATAATGTTTATACCAGATAAATTTTTAACAGAATTCTATTATGAAAAATCATAACATAATTCTATTACAAAAAACCTTAATAGATTGTTACTGTGATACCAATTTGTTGTGTTCAAAAGGAATACACATATCTCCACAATGGTATAAATTTTTTTACTTTAGGTTTAAGTTCTTATGATTTTATTTTTGAGCTCTACTCAAATGATCTCATGTCAATAAAGATATCTTATATCCTTTTAAATCCAATATCTTTTTCATATTTTTTCAATGTAGGACTTTGATTAGATTCCCAACCATATTCCTCTTATGAGAATTGTTAGTCCATGTAAAGCTGTCCAAGTAGGTCGTGTTCAATTTGAATTTTTCTCTGTAAGGGACAGTCGATCATTGACAATTCCCTCGGTTTGGCATAGATGCATCAATCAAATTTTACTCTGTTAGGGACATCGTTGGCCATTAACAATTCCCTTTGTCTGGACAGAGACTTCCATCCAATTGTTCCTCTATAAAGGATAGAGTTAGTCATCGATAATTCCCTCTATTTGGTATAGAGGCATCCATCGAATTTTTCTTCTATCAGGGACAGAGTTGGCCATCTACAAATCCCTCTATCTCGAACAAAGGAGTCCATTAAATTTTCCTTTATTAGGAAGAAAGTCAACCATTGACAATATCCTCTGTCTGGGGCACAAGCGTCCATTGAATTTTCCTTTGCCAGGGACAGAGTCGGCATCAACAATTCCCTTTGTATGGGGCAGAGACGTCCATTGCATTTTTTTTTTCTCTCATATCCTTTGCCGTGAGCAAGTCGTTATTTCTAGGTTTAATATGTCCATCTCATTTCTAACAAAGACATTTTTATTACTCTTAACAGCGGAGGACTTTGTTAATCTGATCGACTCTGTGTTTTTCCAACTTGCAAAATGTTCAGAAACAGACTAAGTGTTTAACCAAATTCCTATGTCAGGACAGAGTCGTTTCGAATTTTCCTCCGTCTAGCATGAAGCCACCTCCAACATAAATTCTTATGCTCTAGATAGAGTTACCTCCAATATTCCTTTGTCCGGAACAATATCGTCACTTGTTATCTCCTCTGCATCGGGGAAGAGTCGTCGTTTCTAAGTTCTAATCCCTCTTGCACAATGTTATTATAGAAATCTGGTGTGCAAAAGAGAAAGTAATAAAGAACCATCTTGGGCCTAGCTTGCATGAATAATGAATTAAATCATAATCAATAATTTTAAACCGTAAAAGATAACTACTTTTAAAAGTTAAGATTTTTTATACCATTGACTAAATCGTTGAACCGCCAGTAAATTATGATTTAGTTTATGTAATCCCAATTACATCGAGCTCAAAACAGACAGGTTAGACACGGACAGTGGTGGAGTCAAGTTCAATTTTAAAATAAAAAATAAAAAATTGAGTAAAAATATTATAAAAATATTTATTTTGAAATCATATATATTTCTAAATTTATCTTTAAAATTGATTTATCTAGATTATGGGCAACCAGTCTCGATTATAACAGCGTGGCCCATTATGGCCCAACGTATTTCCACTGTGTAACAATAAGAATATTATTATTTTTTTATTTTATTTTATGATTATATTGTTATTCTAACACTAAAAATAAATATTATTTTTGTTTCATTTCAGAATAACCCTGCAATTTTTTAAAAAATACTTCTAAAATTTCATTAAATCTACATATCATCATGGCTTCCATATTCATATTTGCTTACCTATAAGAAAATTAACAAAATACTTAATTTAATATTTTTTTTATGAGTATAATAATTTTAGTTAAAATTGAGAGCATCCACATCAGTTATCCTATTCAAAGATTTTACCTTAAATTTTAGATAGGTTAACTAAAAATTCTTTGCATCAGTTACCCTATTCATTCCCTAAATTTAGATTTGATGAATAATGATTCTCTAAATTTAGAGAATGAAATTTCTACCCTAAAAATAAAATAATATTTCTTTTTAATTTCTCTCCTCCACTCAATCTCTCTCCTCCCACTCATTCCATAAATATAATAATAAAAAAAATAGAAGAAAGAGAAGAAAATAATAAAAAATTAATGATGATGGAAATTTTAAGATATTTGATGTAGTGTGTAGTGAAAAGTGATTATCTAAATTTAATAAAGTGAATCATTTATCCTAAATTTTAGATATAGTAATAGAGAAACTGATCTAGATGCTCTAACAAATGTAAAATAATTTAAATTTAAATTACTTTATTGTGCTTAAAACTACAATAATAAGCAGTATTAGTTAAAATCATTTCAACTTAACTAAAATTATTTTAAATTTAATAAAAATATTTTACTAACAGTCAGTGTAATAATATTGATTAAAATTTTAGTAATTTTAACTAAAAAAAGCTACATGTAAAATATTTTTTATGAAAAATAGTATAATATTTTAAAAAATAAAGATAAAAAATAGAATAAAATACTTTTTTGATATATTTTGATATACAATAATATCCTTTCGAGATAATAAAAATTAAAGGTGTTCATTTTTTTTTATTTTATTTTTTGATAGGAGCCCTCTTGAATTTCGAAATTAATATCCACCATGAATTCCAAAATAATTAAAGAGGATAATGTGGTGGGTATTCAAACTTTGTTTTAATTGACTTGAGTGGTCTCGATATTATTAACTGATTAATAAATATGATGACTTTGACCAAGCATTTTTCTATGAAGTCAGTCAGTGATGTCTGCGGTCGGGAATTAAAATCAATTTATTACAATAAAAGACTTTTTTATTTCCCAAACATGAAAACAACATCCACTTTAATTTTTGGAAAAAAAAATTAGAATTATCAAGGAGGAATCACGCTTTAATTTTTTTATTAAAAAAATATTCCACTCTATCCTCTACCTGTAAAATGAGTGGTCATGATTTCGTATTTAATACTATTTATTATATATATTATAATAATTATGATTTTATAGTTTTTACATATTATAACAATTATATTATAGTAATTATAATTTTATAACTATACGGCATGCGGTAAAATGCGATTTATTCATTCAGCGCCCCCGCATATAAAGCATGATTTAAGTAACTATTGTAACAACTATGACATCTAATTCTAATTACATTATTATTAAAGTTATAGTAATTATAAAATCATAACCGCTGCTACAACTAAAAATAACTATTATAATTATGACATTTACGGACATCATTTAATCCTATTCATACAGTTGGCCGATTATGTCAGAATTTAACGCATGTGTCAAAAATGAACAGTTTATCGTAGAGTATTTGTGTCATTTTGTGTAGAAATTGACCGTACTCAAATTAATTCGAATGGAAAAATAAATTCAGACGATTTCATTCTATTTGAAAAATTAATTTATCAATTTCGATCAAAATTAGTTGATAGATTTAAAAATATTAGAATGATATGAAATCAATTCTTATATGTTTGTCTAATTCTCCTGATTGTAAAAATACTATCAAACATCAATTTAACCCAATATATTGAGAGCAGTTATTTTTGTGAACATGAATTAGTTTTTCAGATATATTTATATTCAAAAAATTACTACTCTCAATATATTGAGTCAAATTGATGTTTGATAGCATTTTAATAATCAGGAGAACTAGAAAAATACATGATACCTGATTTCATATCATTCTGAGATCTCTAGGTCTATCAGTCAATTTTGGCCCAAACCAGCTAATGGACCTAAAGACCTTAAAATAACATGAAACTTATTCATATATGTTCATCTAGTTCTCATAATTATAAAAATACTATCAAATATCAATTTGACGTAGTATATTGAGAGCGATGATTTTTTTGAAACTATGGTCGAATGAACCTAAATAAAATCAATGTAAGTTCATTCGGACAAAATCGATTGATGGAGCTAGAGAGCTCAGAATGAAGTGAAACTAGATCCTATGAGTTCTTATAGTTCTTATGATTATATTGATGCCCTCGAACATCAATTTAACCTAATATATTGAGAGTAATGATATTTTAAAATGAATTAATTTTTCAGATATATTTATGTTTAAAAATCACTGCTCTTAATATATTCAGTCAAAATAATATTTGATAGTATTTTTACAATCAGGAGAACTAGATGAACACATAGGAACTGATTTCACGTCATTTCGATATCTCTAGGTCCAATAGCTGATGATCCGGCGGTGAGAATGGGGGACCCACTTCCTGAAGGGTCCCAGCCTGAGGACAGATGGAGGCTGACTAAGCGGGTAAGGGTCGCGTCGAGCAGTTGAGCAGGTCCAAGCGGAGCCAGATATAACCCAGCCATAGGCTTGGGTTTCCGACGCCAAGGCGGGTGTCTGCCCGGCCGGAACCGAAGGGCCGGCCAGGATGAGGGCGAGGATACAAAGGTTAGCCGAACGGCCTATTCGTTCGGCTCGGGATATGGGATGTCAGCAAAGGCATGCCTAATGATTATGTCGTACACAAGATTTCATGATAGAGGATCTAGCCGTCACATCATGGAGAGGTTGATACAGTAGCGGTATGGCCTTATGGATGCCCTTCTGACAGACCCATACCTGGGCATGGTCGAAAGCAGGTGATTGCTTTGATTGACGTGCCCAGGCTTCGAGAGGTCTATATAAGGTCTCCATTTCTTCACCGGAGGTACACGAGTCTTTTGTTTCTAAGCCACCTCTTTGTTATTCCTCGCCTGACTTGAGCGTCGGAGGGCCGTCGCCGGGACACCCCTCCCGGCTCGGTTTTGTTGCAGGTTCGCCGGAGCACTCGAGGATCTAGCAGGGAGCGCCACATCCCCAGGGTTCGTTGACCCCTGGTTTGGACAGGATCAATTTGGCGCCGTCTGTGGGAACGCTCCTGCATCCGAACGGGAACGATGGACGAGGCTGGACGACAACACACGGTGGCGCTTTCAACAGAAGAACTCGACGCTCTAGTCGAGATGAGGGCCGCCAAACTTGTGGAGCAAAAACAAAAAGCATCAGCCGAGCGGCCGGAGCAACAAGCAACATCTGCGTCGGGTGGCCGAGCGGAAGCACCTCAAGCCACCGTCGCATTCCATCGGGCCTTATTCCGCACCCCTGAAGCCGTACCAGCTCGGAGAGATAGAGGATCTTCTTCAGACGAGATGCCTAGGCGAGATGACAGAAAGGGGAAAGCTCCCCGAGCGGACTCATCTCCCGAGCGGATCAATCGCCAATTTTCGGAGGCTATTCTGCGAGACCCTCTGCCCAAGCACTACGTGCCTCCGACGATCGGCGAGTACAATGGAACAACTGACCCGGATGATCATCTGGGTAAGTTTGATAACACAGCCACGCTCCATCAATACACCGATGGAGTAAAGTGCCGAGTCTTTCTTACCACTCTCTCGGGATCGGCTCAACGGTGGTTTCGGAGGCTGCCGGACGGATCCATCACCAGCTTCAAGGACTTCCGAACGGCCTTCCTCCACCACTTCGCCAGCAGTCGGCGTTATCAAAAAACAAGCGTAAGTCTGTTCGCCATCAAGCAAGAGGCCCGGGAATCGCTTCGAGCTTACATCCAGCGATTCAACCAAGTGGCGATGGACATTCCAACGGCCACTTCGGAAACCATGATGAATGCCTTCACACAAGGCCTAGTGGATGGAGATTTCTTCCGATCGCTCATCCGAAAGCCGCCCCGGGATTATGATCACATGCTACATCGGGCCAACGAGTACATTAACGTGGAAGAAGCGCAAGCCGCCCGGAAAAAGGAAACTCCAACCGAGCGGGCACCTATTCAGGCCGAACGGAAACAGCACGCCGCCCAGAGGACCGAAGGCCGAAGCAATCCGATCCCCTCGTGTAAGGTCCCAAGTACAAGAAGTAGCTGCCGCTCGAAGCAAGCCAAAGAAGAAATGGACCCCTATGTTCTGCTCCTTCCACCGGATGGATACGCACAACACAAGGGATTGTCGAAGTCTTCCCTTCGTGGCTAATCCCGTTCCCAGGAAGGCCGAGCGACGGTCTCCTTCCATCGACAGGAGGCAAAGGACCCATGAAGCCGACCGGACCCGCACCGAGAGGCGACATCAACAGACGCCCGATCGGCATCGATCTCCAAGGCAGGAGAATCGCCGAGCGTCAAGGGAACGATCCCGGCCGTCCGCTCGGGAAGAGGAAAATAGAAGCAATGCTTCCCGAGGCGAGATCAACGTTATTACTGGTGGGCCGACCGGAGGAGACTCCAACCGAGCCAGAAAGGCGGGCGTCCGACAGCTACAGATCCACGCAGTCGGTTGCAGCCAAGAGCGGGCAAGTGGACCGGAAATCACTTTCGGGCCCGGAGACTTAGAAGGAGTAGAAGTGCCCCACGACGACGCTCTGCTCATTAAAGCGGTAATAGCAAATTACACTATTCACCGCATATTTGTTGACACAGGGAGCTCGGTCAACATTATATTCAAGAAGGCGTTCGATCAACTGCAAATTGATCGAGCCGAGCTGCTACCCATGACAACGCCGCTCTACGGGTTCACGGGTAACGAAGTACAGCCGGTCGGACAGATCCGGTTGGATACCTCACTGGGAGAAGAGCCGCTCAAGAGGACCAGGACAATAAACTTCGTGGTGGTCGACTCTCCTTCGTCCTACAACGTCATTTTGGGATGACCGGCGCTCAGCGAATTCCGAGCAGTCGTCTCAATCTTCCATCAGAAGATCAAGTTCCCCGTGGAGGGCAAAGTAGGAGAAGTACGTGGAGATCAGCTAGCAGCTCGGCGGTGCTATATAGAGATGATTCGAGCAGAAGCCTGTTCCGCTCGGAAGGCGCCCCGGATCGAAGTACACGCCATAACCGAGAAACCTCCTGCTTTAATTTATGATGAAAAGGAGGAGGTTCAGATCCATCCGATCCGATCGGAGGCCACGACTTTTATCGCCTCTGATCTGAAGGAGGAGCAGAAGGAGGAGTTGATCCAATGCCTCCAACGAAATCATGATGTCTTCGTTTGGTCGACACATGAGTTGCCCGGAATTTCGCCGAGCATAGCGCAGCATGAGTTGCATGTCCGACCGGACGCTCGGCCAGTGAAGCAGAGAAAAAGATATTTCAGTGTCGAGCAGAATGCCATCATCCGGGCGGAAGTAGAGAAACTTCTGGAAGCCGGCCACATACGCGAGGTGCAGTTCCCGAGCTGGCTGGCTAACGTAGTATTAGTCTCCAAGCCGGGCGGCAAGTGGAGAGTCTGCATCGACTTTCAGGACTTAAACAAAGCATGCCCCAAAGATTTTTATCCCCTGCCCTGGATAGATCAACTGGTGGACTCTACGGCCGGCTGCGAGTTAATATGTATGCTCGACGCCTACCAAGGCTATCATCAAGTGCCGCTCGCCCGTGAAGATCAAGAAAAAGTTAGCTTCATGACTGCTGACGGCACATATTGCTACAATGTGATGCCGTTCGGATTGAAGAATGCCGGGGCCACCTATCAACGCTTGATGAACAAAGTGTTCAAGGAGCAGATCGGGCGGAATCTGGAAGTCTATGTGGACGACATTCTTATCAAATCAGTCCGAGCGGCCGATCTCTTCAAGGACATGGAAGAAACCTTCCGAACGCTACGCAAATATGGAGTCAGGCTAAATCCCCAGAAGTGCCTGTTCGGAGCAAAAGGAGGGTGTTTCTTGGGATACATAGTGACCGAACGGGGTATTGAAGCAAATCCTAGCAAAGTGAAAGCTCTACAAGACATGCCGCCTCCCAGAAATACAAGGGAAGTGCAGCGGTTGACCGGCCGGATAACTGCTTTGTCCAGATTCATCTCCAAAACTGCCGACCGGAGCCTACCATTCTTCAAGATCCTGCGCAAGGCTACTAAGTTCCAGTGGGATGAAGAATGTGACCGAGCGTTCGGAGAATTGAAAATATATCTCAATTCTCTGCCTATACTTGCCAAGCCGATCGGGGGTGAGTCACTTTATATTTATCTGTCGTCAACTGAGCATGCTGTAGGCTCAGCACTTGTGAGGGCGAGCGGCGAAGAGCAGCCGGTGTATTTTCTGAGCCACATTTTAAAAGATGTTGAATCTCGTTACACCGGGCTCGAGAAGTTGGCCTTTGCTTTGGTTCTAGCCGCTCGGCGCCTGCGACCATATTTCTTGGCCCACACCATCATTGTCCGGACGAACAGCCCACTAGGAAGAGTGCTGTTGAATCCAGAAGTGTCCGGACGGCTCATCAAATGGACGACAGAACTAAGTGAATTTGACATCCAATACTAGCCCCGCTCGGCGATCAAAGCGCAATCCTTGGCTGATTTTGTGACCGAAGTGCAAAAGCCAGAGCCGGAAGCTCTGTGGAGAATATATGTGGATGGGTCTTCCACTCGGCTCGGAAGTGGGATTGGAATATTGCTGCTCTCGCCTCAAGAAGAAAAGATGCACTTATCCGTCCGGCTGGATTACAAAGCTACCAACAATGAAGCAGAGTATAAGGCCCTCATAGCCGGATTACAGGCAGCACGGCATGTGGGAGCCGGTCGGGTGACACTTTATTCAGATTCACAGTTGGCCGCTCAGCAACTTTCTGGCACATTTGAAATCAACAGCGTCCAGCTTAAGCTCTACGCTGAAGCCTTTGAAAAACTCAAAGCTACTTTCCGAGAGATCCTTATTCAAAAGATTCCCTGAACGGAGAACCAGGTAGCCGATGACTTGGCCAAACTAGCAAGTTCTATAACGCCGGTCATTATCCCGAAGCCAATTGAACAAGTATCTTTGGTAGCACATGTTGACCGGATGGAAGGCCTCATATTTCCGGACGACTGGAGGACACCCATCATGGAGTTTTTGCGCTCGGGCACCACTCCTGCCGATCGGGATGAAGTCCAGCTGCTCAGGAGGAGGGTCGGTCGGTTCACACTCATCGGCGATCAGCTCTATAAGAAGGCTTTCTCTCGCCCGTTGTTGAAGTGTGTGAGCTCGGAAGACTCGGCTTACATCCTCCAAGAGGTACATCAAGGATCGTGCGGAGGACATTCAGGCGGACGATCACTAGCCAAGAAGATTTTGCTAGCTGGATACTTTTGGCCGACCTTACAAATGGACGCCGCTCGGACAGTATCTACGTGCCTTTCATGCCAGAAGTATCACAACTTCTCGCACCGACCGGCAGAGGAGATGAAGACATCAGCCGTTTCATGTTCGTTCGATCAATGGGGAATGGATATTGTGGGTCCATTTCCGATGGCGACCGGGCAGAGGAAATTTTTGCTGGTGGCGGTCGATTATTTTTCCAAGTGGGTGGAGGCCGAGCCACTAGCCAGGATCACCGAACAGATGGTCAAAAAATTCATCTGGCAACACATCATCTGTAGGTTCGGTATCCCTCGCCGATTGGTTTCCGACAATGGGCGGCAATTCACAGGGAAAGTGCTAGAAGATTGGTGCAAAAGCTACGGCATCGAGCAACACTTCACGTCCGTGGCTTACCCCCAAAGCATCGGTCAAGCCGAAGTAGCCAACCGGGAAATTCTCCGTATTCTGCGCGCTCGGCTCGACCACTTGGGAGGAAGTTGGCCAGATGAAGTGCCGGGCGTTTTATGGGTCATCCGGACGACTCCTAAGGAAGCAACGGGCGTCACGCCTTTTCATCTGGTGTACGGCGGCGAAGCAGTCATTCCGGTTGAAGTCGGCGTCGAGTCCGTCCGGGTCCAATGTTACGATGGAAGCAACGCCGAGCGGAGGAACATGGAGCTGGATTTGGTTGATGAGGAGCGGGCCAAGGCATCCGTTCGGCTGATGGCATACCGTCAACGAATGAAGCAAAACTACAACCACCACGTCATTCCCCGATCATTCCAGGTCGGCGACCTTGTCTGGAAGAAAGTCAAACCGGTCGGCGACGTCGGCAAGCTTGAAGCTCCGTGGGCAGGTCCCTTCAAAATCATCGAAAAGCTCCGCTCAGGCGCGTATTATTTGGAGGACGAGGACGGTCGGCAGCTAGATAGGCCGTGGAGCGCAAATCACCTCCAGCCTTACCGGGCGGGATGAAAGGTGTGCCAATGTAAATCATCCTATATACTTTTTCCGACTGAATGCTTGAAATGCAGAAACGAAAAATCTAGAGAATAAATATAAGGCATCGTCAAGAAAAATCGAAGGCCCCGTACCGTTCGGACGGAGGTAAATTATCTGAGCCAAAATGCTCAATGCTGAAGACCCTGTGTCGTTCGGCCGGGCGTACGATACTCAAGCATCGACACAAAAACCGAAGGCCACGTGCGGGAAGCAAAGTGGTGTAATATGGCGCTAATTCTGTATATTTTAAGCTGCGCCGAACGGAAGCGTTAAAATTAGCCTTAACGGCCGTCTAGCCCAGACGTTAAACCGTAGAGCCGCGCCGACATGCTATAAATAACCGCGCAGTCGAGCACCGACGTTAAAGATCGAGAGACGAGCCGGCGTCTATAAACGTCCGAGCGGAAGACCGACGAGCACCGTCGTTAAAAATCGAGAGCCGCGCCGACCGGCTATAACTAACCGCGCCGTCGAGCACCGACGTTAAAGATCGAGAGACGAGCCGGCGTCTATAAACGTCCGAGCGGAAGACAGACGAGCTCCGTCGTTAAAAATCGAGAGCCGCGCCGACCGGCTATAACTAACCTGAAGACCCCGTGCCGATCGGCCGGGCGTACGATACCCAAGCATCGACACAAAAACCAAAGGCCACGTGCGGGAAGCAAAGTGGTGTAATATGGCGCTAATTCTGTATATGTTAAGCTGCGCCGAACGGGAGCGTTAAAATTAGCCTTAACGGCCGTCTAGCCCAGACGTTAAACCGTAGAGCCGAGCCGACCGGCTATAAATAACCGCCCCGTCGAGCACCGACGTTAAAGATCGAGAGACGAGCCGGCGTCTATAAACGTCCGAGCGGAAGACCGACGAGCCCCGTCGTTAAAAATCGAGAGCCGCACCGACCGGCTGTAAATAACCGCGCCGTCGAGCACCGATGTTAAAGATCGAGAGGCGAGCCAGCGTCTATAAACGTCCGAGCGGAAGACCGACGAGCCCCGTCGTTAAAAATCAAGAGCCGCGCCGACCGGCTATAAATAACCGCGCCGTCGAGCACCGACGTTAAAGATCGAGAGACGAGCCGGCGTCTATAAACGTCCGAGCGGAAGACCGACGAGCCCCGTCGTTAAAAATTGAGAGCCGCGCCGACCGGCTATAAATAACCGCGCCGTCGAGCACCGACGTTAAAGATCGAGAGTCAAACCCGCGACTGTGAGCTTACTGGACGAAACTAAGGACGCCAAATAACGAGTGTTCGCAAGTACTAAATTGATTAAGTCCGATCGGTCATCACTGAATGCAAACAGCATAGCCAAGCGCTAAACGATTTCGAGGAAAACAAGTCAACTGATTAACCCGATCGGTCGTCTAGTGTGGAACACGTGGAGCTTAACTGATTCTACGAATACGCACCAAACAGACAAAAAACGACAATGAAGGGCAAGCAAAAATAAACAAAAGAAGACAATTACGCCGATCGGCACATGCAAAAATTTTACATCAGCAGATAAAATACAGAAAGTACTGGGAAGAACTCGCTTCACTCCGGGTCCTCAAAATTAAAAAAGGCGTCTGGGATATCGTCAATCATAGCCGCCAGATCTGAAGAGGGAATGCTCAGGTCAGCAGGAAGGTGCCCTCCCTTCTTCAAATACACCATGGTGACCTTGACCGCCTCGGCGAAAGTTGAGGAGACGTTGCCACCGAACTTTTCACCGAACCGCTCCGAGCGGAGGTATTCTTGGCGCGCTGCTGCTAGGCGACTCGGCTCCCCTTCCTTGTACTTTTTGAAAGCCGCTCAGGAGGCAATTAGCGAGTCCTAGAGAACTTTCTGGTCCACCTCCGCTTTAGTGCGTTCAGCGGAGCGCCCATCCCGTTCGGCAGCTAGCTGGGCTTCCAGATTCTTAGATTGCTGATCTAGGGCTCGGACTTCAACTTTCATCTTGTCCAGATCAGCAATCGCCCGCTTCTTCCGGCTACTGGCGCGCTTCACGTCTGTGTCGCGTTTCTTCACCAGGCCTTCAAGTCGAGCCACCTCTGTAGCTAGGTCGGCGGCCTTCTTCTGTTCGGCCTCACGGGCTTGTTTCTCCCGCTCGGCCGATGGACCCCCCGAGACTTGGAGTTTTCCCATGAGATCCTCCAGCTCGGCCAGCCGATGGCTAGTGGCGATTTGCTCGGCCCAATGCTGTAAGGGAAACAATAAAATCAGAAACCAAACAGTAGCAGGACACAAGAAGAAAAATGAACCTACCTGAGTGGCCTGCTGCATGTGGTTATCACCAAGCTGCTTGGGCGTCATGAGGGCCACCCTAATCTCAGCATCCTCAAAAAGCTTGGCGAGCGGACCCCTCAAGGTTATCTCATGAACGGGGCTTGAAGGCCGATCGGCAGACAATAAATATTCCTCCGATGGGAATCGAAGGGTAGTCTTGACGGTCGGGTGGCCGGCCGGCACTTCCTTAGCTGCAGTCGCCTGGCCCGAGGACTCCCCTATGGTTGATGTTTCGCCCAACCATCGTAAGCGATGACGAGTGCGAGGAGGAGAGCCAGAGGGCTGTGCGGTGGGCGAGGCCACTGAGGTCCCGATCTGCAACGGCGTGCGATCTGGCGAAGCGATCTCGATCGGCGCCTGTGGTTCGCCCTCTTGGGTCGGCGGAAGGCTGGGGTCTCTTCGACGTTTCCGCCGAACTTCCCGTGGTGAATCCCCGGCCTGGGGGACTCCCAGCTCGGCTGGGGCAAAGGAAACAGGATGGAGTAACTTCTGTTTCAGGGGCGGACTGCGTCCCCCCCTCTCCTGTAGCTGCCGGGCGGCTGGGGATTAGACCCCGCTCGGCGAGTTCTTTTTTGGTAGCCGCCTCAATTTCCACGGCTTTCAATTTCAGATGATCAGTAGCCTTGGAGCGCCACATGACTTTAGCTGCAGTAGAAAAAATTAAAATCAGTTAGACAAAAAAAGGCGAAGTGAGTAAAGAGTCCTTACTCATGCGGTAGGGAAGATTGGCCCGAACGGGAGATAATCCAAAAATGTACAACACCCCCTTGAGAAGCAACTGGTCGATTTTGTACCGGACAACCAGCCATGAAGGTAGGTGGATTACTCAATTTGCCAAGCTCCACTGGTCGGCATAGCGTCCGCCATTTAGTTCGAATGGCCGAGAAGTCGATATAGAAGAAAACTCCTTCCGAGTGCTTGTTGGAGGTCGGCATATTATCAAAAATTTGAAGCCTATTCTACTTTGGAAAATAAAGGTGCCCAACTCGGATTGTTTGGGGTAGAAGAAGAAGTGGAATATTTTGGGGTCAAGTGGAATACTATGCAGCCTAAAGAGGACGACCACCCCACTCAGCAGCCTAAAGGAATTCGGCACAAGTTGGCCGAGCGGGATGCGGAAATAATTACAAACTTCCAAAATAAATGGATGAGTAGGAAATCTAAGGCCGCCCTGGAATTGGTCTAGAAAAAAGCAAATGGTACCGATCGGCGGGTTATGGGGCCGATCGGTCGGGTCGGCTATAACTATTTCATGGTCGTCCGGGATCCCGTACGTCCGAACAAGACGCCGAGCGCCCTCCTCGTCAAATTTACTTTCCATACTCATATACCATGGACCGTGAACATGGGTAGCGGGTTCGGAAGAGCTCGCCATCTCGAAGAGACAAAAGGATAGCAACGAAAGAGAGGTGAAACGATTAGGAAAGACTTGGTAAGCGAGGAAAGAAGGCTCACTAAGAAGGAGATGGGCGGAGAAGATCGCCGGTGAGAGGATAGCCGCCGAAAAACGGGAACTGGATCGCCGGAGGCCGCAGCAACAGAGGAGTCAGAAGGACAAAGCACGAGCAAAGATGCGGCAGAGGAGGAGGACTAAGGCTTTATACGGCCGAAGTCGATTAGCCTCCATCGTCCGATCCAGGTCACGAGAAACAAGGACATCATCAGACCGTCCATTTCAAAACAATCGGCGTCCCATCGTACGGATCATCACCGCCACGCGAGAAGAGCCACGTGGCGCTCTGTCACCAGGTGCAATTAATGCGCCCATACCACGCATGCTTCGACTTAATGAAAAGGATTTGCGTGATTTTCGAGAAGATTTAGACAAGCAAACATCTACGTGAAGCGCCAAGACATTCAAAACGAAGAGCCGAGCGGCTGAATTTGGCATAAGGGCCGAACGGCTCAAGGGATATTATAAGCGACGGTAAGGCGACGACCGCCCGCTCGGACACATAGTCCAGTCAGTCGGACTCACTAGACTTGAAGGGGAGGCAAGTGATCCGGCGGTGAGAATGGGGGACCCACTTCCTGAAGGGTCCCAGCCTGAGGACAGATGGAGGGCTGACTAAGCGGGTAAGGGCCGCGTCGAGCAGTTGAGCAGGTCCAAGCGGAGCCAGATATAACCCAGCCATAGGCTTGGGTTTCCGACGCCAAGGCGGGTGTCTGCCCGGCCGGAATCGAAGGGCCGAGCGGGTGTCTGCCCGGCTGGAACCGAAGGGCCGAGCGGGTGGTCCGTTCGGCCAGGATGAGGGCGAGGATACAAAGGTTAGCCGAACGGCCTATTCGTTCGGCTCGGGATATGGGATGTCAGCAAAGGCATGCCTAATGATTATGCCGTACACAAGATTTCATGATAGAGGATCTAGCCGTCACATCATGGAGAGGTTGATACAGTAGCGGTATGGCCTTATGGATGCCCTTCTGACAGACCCATACCTGGGCATGGTCGAAAGCAGGTGATTGCTTTGATTGGCGTGCCCAGGCTTCGAGAGGTCTATATAAGGTCTCCATTTCTTCACCGGAGGTACACGAGTCTTCTGTTTCTAAGCCACCTCTTTGTTATTCCTCGCCTGACTTGAGCGTCGGAGGGCCGTCGCCGGGACACCCCTCCTGGCTCGGTTTTGTTGCAGGTTCGCCGGAGCACTCGAGGATCTAGCAGGGAGCGCCACATCCCCAGCGTTCGTTGACCCCTGGTTCGGACAGAATCAGCTGATTTCAGGCAAAATTGATTGATGGACCTAGAGACCTCAAAATGACATGAAACTAGTTCCTATGTATTCATTTAGTTCTCTTGATTGTAAAAATGTTATCAAACATTAATTTGACTTAATATATTAAGAGCAGTAATTTTTTAAATATAAATTAGTTTTTCAAACACATTCATGTTTAAAAAATCACTGCTCTTACTATATTGGGTTATAGCATTTTTATAATTAGGAGAACTAGAGGACCACATAGGAATTGGTTTTATATTGTTTCAAGATCTCTAGGTCCAATAGTCGATTTTGACTTAAATCGACTAATAAATTTTTTCAAACACACAGAAAGAAATCAATTCGATTAGAAAAAAAAAAATCAGTCAACTGATTTTTTTAGTCGAATTGATTGAGAACGAGCGTAAAATAAAAAGCGAGTACGTGATTTGGTACTTTTGAACTATGATACATGATTTGGATATTTTAGAAACTTATCTACTGGATTCAGTAAAAAGTTGAATTCTCTTTAAACAAATTAAAATTTATCAAATTTTTAAATAAAATATCTAATCAACTGTCCAATTAAGGGCATCCAGAATAGGGAATATTTTTTTAAATATTTCTAATTTTAAATATCCTCCATTGAAAGGGATATTATGGAGGAGATTTGAAATCATCGTGTAGTGAGTTTTGCTGGATGATATCTCTCTCTTTATGTTTTTAATAAAAAATTAAAAATATATATTTCATGATGAAATTTAGAATATTTAAGTGTGAGAATATTTAATAGTTAAATCTCATAGATATTTGGATTGTGGGATTTGAGATATTTAAGAAATGACATATTTGATTGATGATATGAACATGAGAGTATAAATATTTGAAAAAAAATATTCTTATTCTTATTATTATTATTATTATTATTATTATTATTATTATTATTATTACTATTACTATTACTATTACTATTACTATGGATGCTCTCACTTAACTCATCCCCAAACCTCTAGATATAACCCCTCTTCATCCTTGCTAAATTTACATAATAAGTAAAATAGAGGAACAATGGTCTACTTTTAGAATTGATTGAGCAAATCGAATAATTATATTATAAAAATAATAATAATTCCGTGCATCTTCATTTGCCACTAATAGAGACCTCTATCAAAACTAGTATATCATCTAATAATTTTAATCAAAATGATTAAATTATCTATTAAATTTAATCAAAGCTGCTTCATATTTGTTTGATAATTTTGACAAAAAAAATGTTAGATATTTTAGAATTATTTAGATATTTTAAAAGCATAGGTTGACTTAAATAATATTTCTAGACTACATCTAAACACACAAATTTATTTTGGGAGTGAAAAATAATCATCTGTATACTTCTAAGAAAAATTACAGAGAAATTGAGTTGAGACGTTCAATCATAACTCAAGCCATTATGGACTTTGATACTAAAACACGTGAGTCATATCGCTTCAAAAGGTGATAATCTTCGCCTTGGGCTCTTCAAGACTGCCCCCATACGAAAAAATATTTGAGTCAAATAACCTTAAGTTTTTAAGTGCTTATACCATGTCACACACAGAAAAAGCTATTTTATCAACTTAAAAGTCCCCATAAGATTGTTAGCGAATGTTAATATTAAAACCAACGACCATATTATCAGCTGATTAAATTTCATCTTCAAATGATTACTTAAACTTTATCGATTTGAAGCCCATCCAATTAATTATTCCTCAAATAAAAATATTTTATTCATGTAACCTTTTACTTCGGCGTTGTTGATTATAATCATCTTCAATTAATTGGATGTTAGGGGTGGCACAAAGGATATGGTGGACTGAATAGCTCGCTCGTTTTAATGAAAATTATTTATAGTGAAATATTTGAAGCGAAGAATTTTTCAATGTTAATACGAGAATTTACTTAGTATCCACTTCTTTGAGATAACTAATTCAATGATCCATGCAGTGTACATATGTACATTATGAAAACACTCTTCGGAAATAATCTGGAGGCGGAGAAGCTTTATACAAGCTCAAGAACAAGAATACAATTCGAAACAAGGAAACAAACACAAATACAAATTGAAATACGACTTAGTACTTTGAACCTTGATTTGCTTGAGTTTTTCTTTGCTTACAATGCCTCTTGAAGGTAGGAAATGCAGTAGCACTTAGCTTGTCTCCAAATTTCAAGAACTATCATTGAGAGTTCTATCGAAAAAGTCCACGAAAAACCCCTCTCTAGGGTTCACCCAATCGATTAGGTTCACTTCTAATCGACTGCCACATCATCGAACCGTTCAACACCTGCAGAACTGTTTTTTTCGAACTCTAATCAATTAGTGAGTCATCCTCAATCGATTCAGAGAGGTATAATCGATTACCCAATCGATTATGCAACTCTCTGTTCACTCGTAAAAAGATTTTAATTGATTAGCCTAATCGATTAAGCTTTCTTAATCGATTGCCTCAATTGATTCCCTCTTCACGTGACAAAGCACTGCCTAATTGATTAACCCAATCAATTAGAAGTGGTTGAATCGATTGGGTCAATTGATTCAACCTTGTTTTCACAAATTCCTCTTTGTGAATCTCGTGGCACTAATCGATTAATCCAATATTGATTAGGCTTGGCTCAATCAATTGTAATCAATTAAGAGGTTCTTACAATTGCTACAATTGTAAGAACCTCTTAATTGATTACCTAATTAATTAGCTTAGGGTCAATCGATTGTCCCAATTGATTTCTCAATCCTAACTTGCTTAATCCAAGTCTAGGGTTTCCTTGCCCAATCTCCGGTCAACCATAACCTACTAGGACTTCTCCACCAAGTGTCTAGTCAATCCTTTGATCCACTTGTACTTGACCCACTTAGACTTCCAAACATCAGGTGTCTGGTCAACCTTTGACCTACCTGAACTTTTCTTCTCGTGTTAAGTATTAGGTTCTCTATGACCCACTTGGACTTTCAAATACCACATGTCTGATCAACCTTTCACCCACCTGAATTTTTTAATGTCTAACTTCACTCACCAAAACTTTTATCCACCTAACTTTACTCACTAAGATTTTCTCACCTGGCTTAACGTACTAGGGTTTTCTCACTACTTAGCTTCATTCACTAGGACTTTTCAATCGTTTGATTTCACTCATTAGGACTTTTTAATTACTTGACTTTACTCACCAGGACTTTCCAATTACTTGGCTTCACTCACCAGGATTTTCTTCACTGCCCGACTTCACTCATCGGGACTTCTTACACTAAGTATCCGGTCCTCCATGACCCACTTAGTTTTTCTTCTTCTGCCAACCATCCCGTTGGTCTTGCTCTTACCTAACCTCAGTTAGGACTTTCTCAGTCAAGTATCCAATCAACTTTGACCTATTTGACTACTCTCTCATATCAAACTGGCCAACCTTTGACCAGTGGAGAATTGCACCAACATTCTCTTAAATAGATAATTGCATATGCAATCTGTATATATTGTCAAACAGCAAAACTCAAGTTTGAGTCAAACTGATAAACTTTGACCCAGAGGCAATTGCACCAACAGTTAGGTGGTATTCACTTAGCTTACCCCTCTTCGTAAGCTCATACAAAGTCAACACTAAACTAAGACAATAAAATATGACTTAAACCAAGCACTCCCTTAATTGAAATACATCATTTACAATGATGCTTCATAAAGAAAAAAACCTTATTACAAGCCTTCAAATTCATCAAGCTCTCTAAGTTTGTTCAATATCATGGAGCTAACTTCTCGTAGTTTCTCTTTGTCTTAAGTACCACTTGAATCTTCTTTTTCATCAATTTGAGATACTTATTCTTGTAGTATCCTTTTTCTCTACACTCGAAATAAATTATATAATCTTTATTTTTAGCAATTAAAATTGTTATATGATAACTGTGCGTCGTACCATGGTCCAAACTCAATTAAGTAGTAAACCCCTCTACACTAATGTAGTATAGAAATGACTTGGATCATTTTGCACAAGGAATATAATAATAGAGTGATAAACTTAGGATTGAATGTTATGACTTGGTATTTTGAAAGTAAATGGATGGTTTGGATTTTGGGTTGTAAATGCAAAGGACGAATAATGAAGGGCAATCTAATATATTCTAAACTACAATTACAACAAATTAAAGGAGAACAATGAAATTAAGGAACCTAAGAATTTAATGAAAACTAATCTAATCTATCATACTCGCATTGAATAGAACATAGAGAAACTAGACTACGAATGCAACTTAGCTCACGCAATTGAAACACAATCACACTCATAAAACCTATTGTGTTGTAACATAGACATCAAACATGAAGATCAAAATATAGATGTAAATCAACAAAACTACCATCCAATAGAATTCAAATTCAAATGCAAGAAATTAAACCAACATTCATCACATGAAAGGATATCTACAACTCACATGAATGCATCTAAGATCTAAGGATGTGTACATTCCAAGCTACGTCATCCTAAGCTCATACTGGATCAGACTTGGAGAGGATAACCTGGTGGCGATGTAATCAGGACTGGCGTCGACTGGAACTGAGATGGAGATGAAGTGTTGATATGAATGGTGGATGCAGAACTCAGAATGTGATGGAAAATCCCTATCTCCCTCGTAATTTTGACGATCACTCTTGTTTGTGGAATCAGTCTCTAAGATTTCAATATTTGATAATGTACCTAAGTCTAGTTAGTTTGACCAAGGGTTGAACTAAACATGACTTGATATTTGGAAAAGAGAATTCTAGTCAAGACTAGATGACTAGCAAGGGTAAGTCATAATCGGAAGTTAGGTAGGTGAGAAGTCTACTAGGTGACTAGTCCTAACTGAAGGTCAGGTAAGGGTAAGTCCTAATTAGAGATTAGGTAGGTGAGAAATCTAAAGAGTCACTAGTCTTAACTAGAGGTTAGGCAAAGAGAAGTCTTGGTCAGTGAAATCATATAGTAAAAGTCTTAATGAGTGAAGAGGTCCTAGTGAGTGAAGCAAGGTGGTGGAAGTCCTAGTGAGTAAAGACAGACGGTGAAAGTGTCATGCCCCAGAGGTATACTTGTCCGACGATTCTGATGGTACCCCCTTATGACAATGTTTGATACAATATAATATAAGCCCACAAATAAGAAATAAATACATAGCGGAATATATAAGACGACTAACTACATAATAGAGGGATTTACTTAATCCACTTAAAAATATGAAAAACATAAGATGATTGTGTGCCGGCATGGCTTAACACAAAACAAATACCATAACCGAATAAAAGAGTGTCATAAGATTAAAATCCATAACCAAGGCAATTATTGCACAACTAAGTCCACAAACCAAAGTGAAAGTAAAGTAATAGAAATAGCGTAGAAACACGATCTCAAATGTGACATGGGACTGACAAACAGGATCCTCCAAGTGATTCTATATATATAATCTACCTAATACCTGAAGAAAGAAAGTACAACAGGATAGTGAGTCCAAATGACTTCGTGGATAATAGATAAGAGATAGTGTATGGTTAAATGTGTAAGGAGATAAAAGTATAAAGTCTCACAGGTAGGTAATATGTACTAAAACATAAATGGAACAAATGCACATACTAAAAACGGTCTAACAAGTAAGGTATAATGATCAGTAATAATTGGGATCTGTAACAGATTTACTTATACTACATGAGCAACATATGATGACATAAGCATGTATGATAATGTTAGGCATATGCAACATCCATATCTCAAGTAAATACAACATATTACAGGCATATGTAATAAGTATCTCTAAGACATACAATACACATCATCTGCATATGTATATGTATGTGTCACTTTGATGTGCATAGGTTATTTATATTTCTAGGCATTCGTTAACACACATCTACTTGTATTTCATGAATATAATCTATATTTCTTACACCTATTTTATTGTTATATCATACTTCCATTCTATTTTATTCGGAGAAATGTTCTTTTCATGTTTTTATTGACAGAATATAAATTGGAGCGAAAATGGAGTGGAAAGACACATTGAAACAAGTTGAGAGGAATCTACAACCTAGTCGTGCCCCATGGCATGACCGTGTGCCATCTCCTGTGGCAAAGTAGGGGCAAGTCATGCCTCCCAATAGCAGCCAAGAAAGGGTAGCAGTGTGAAAACACACGGTCGTGTCTCCCTTCCACAGTCGAACCGTGTTCCAACCGTGCCAAAAGGCATGACTGTTCCATACTTCCAGAGTTGAATTAGGTTCAGGCCGCGCCAAATGACATAACTGTGCTAGGTTTCCAGAGATAAATAAAGGGTTGGTGGTACTAATTGGCATGGGCGTGCCTCTCCAGCCAAGACTATTCATGCCCAAGCCATACCAAAAGACACTGTCGTGGCGACAAAAATAAGGGGAGGTTGTGTCACACAAAAACAGAGCTGAGTTGAATCTTGGGCAAATTACAGAGTAATTTTGAAACGACCAAAACTTCATGCTCAGTTGGAGTTTTTGGTTATTCAAGATACAAAAATGTATCTAACTTCACGTCTACAACTTTTATTTAGAGTACAACAGAAGATAACATTGTCTAGCTATGCTAAAAGGCACGACCATGCCTCCCATCCAAGACCGCGTCACACCCTTTGTCCAGAATGCAGACCAAACTTTGAACTACCATAACTTTCGACTCGGTTGAAGCCATGACTTGATCTAAATATCAAAATATAAATAATTTCAAAGGATACAACTTTGTTCAGGGTGAAATACGAGAAAATCAAGTTTAAGGGGTGAAAAATCCATTTTGACAGAGCCCTATAAATCTGGCAGATCTGAACAGTTTGGAAGATATATAAAAGGATCAAGAAACTCATTATTCGACTCATCTTAGGTTTAGAACTCTGTCCCTCTCCTTGGGGAAGGGTTCTCCCCTTAGGGGAAAATTACATGATGTATGTATAAATTTTGAACATCCACCTAGGATATCACTTATTAGTAAATGTCATTTGTCCTTAATTGTAAGGAATTAAAATAATGCATGATAATATATGACACACATCAAAATGAATAATTTTCAAAAGAAAATCTACTATAACTACATGATGTATATATGATATGACATGGTATTTTTATATTTTTCATAATAAGCATGAATGCAAAATATGATGTCATGGCATATAATGAGCAAACAATCATGACAAATTTTAGCATAAATAAAATATATCTAGATTATCTATCTAAGTATCCTTAATCCTTAACTAACTTAAAATTAAATCCTAGATTGTCCACTTTTTTTTCAAGAGAATGTCAAACTCAACTTGGCATTTCTTTTGTTCTTTCCCTTTTTTGTGCCAATTAAGATTACATCAAATTTATCAAATTATGGCACATTTTACTCTTCCAATGAGTACATTTTAATTTAATGTCTCGATTGGCCCTTAACTTCCTAAGAAAATACCCAAGTCCGAACTTGGTATTTCTTATCCTTTTTTAATTGTGTCAATTTAAATTGAATTCCAATTCCTCAAGTTTTGACATATTTTACTCTTCCAAAGAGTAAACACAATAATCTACTTCATTTTCTAATGTTAACAATAACCTTGAAAATGCTCTCCAAGTGCCAACTTCATCAAGGTTGGGTTAGTTACCCTTCCAATTAGAGTTGACACTCTCTAACCCATCTAAACGGTAGAGAAAATGCTCTTAGGAACCCAAAACCTATTGGTGCTCCTTAGATGCTCTAGGTACTCACTAGGGATAATCTCCCGTTACCTTTCTAATGACCTTCCTAGGCTTCTTAGAAGCCTTGATTACCTCCTTTAGGTTAACTCTAGGTATTGCTTCTCTTGTGACCTTCTCAGTGATTTTCTTAGACTTTTTAGAAGTCTTAGTCACATTTGTCATTGAAGAGATACTGCTAGGGATAACTTCCCTTATATCCTTGACTTGACACCTAGACCTAGAGTTGGTTCTATATCTATATGAAATCCTATGGTAAGAAGTTATATCCTTCTTAACCTTAGGTTTGTATTCTAAACATCTATGACCATTGGATGGCTTTTGCGCTCCTAGACCTAGGTTATGTTCATTTTGCCCTTTTAGGATATTTTTCATCTTTTTTAGGGTCTTTTCCATTTTATCAAGCCTTGACCTCAAGACTTGATTTTCTTTCAATAAATCCCTAGATTTTAGTTTTTCATTTTGTCCTTGAGTATTTTTATTTTTAGGCCTATAACTAAAATCCTTAGAGTTATTGTCTAAATTTTTATCTACCTTCCTAACCCTAGGTGTGGTAGTCTTAGCATGAAGAGCCACGTGATTTTCATTGATTCTATCATGTCTCCTATGTTTATGGTAAATAACATTAAAATGATATAGGTTAGAACTAGTATGCTTTTTACTATGATTTAAAGGGATAGACTCAATGAATGATACCTTGGGTTTTACCTTGGAAGCTCCCCCTTGACTTGTGCTTCCTACCTTAGGCTTGACTGACTTCTTCCCCTTAGGACATTGACTTCGATAATGTCCTTTGTGATTGCACAAGAAGCACACAATGTGCTCCTTGCTCTTCTTTACTGTGGGGGTGATCTCCTTTGGCTTCTCCTTGCCCTTTAGTGTCGGTTGACTCTTTTTCTTGGTCAATTTAGGGCATTTGCTTTTGTAATGCCCATGTTTCCTACACTCAAAACATATAATATGATTTTTATTTTTAATTGGACTAGTTATACCTTCACTTATAGAGATGACACTTGATCCTCCATTTGATTTTGCTTGTGTTGTGGAGGTTGCCTCATCTTCTTCTTCTCCTGATCTGGAAGTAGAAACTTCTCCTTCTTCTTGATCCGGTGTCATTAAAGGTCACTCCCCCTCAATCCTTGAGGTGGAGGCTTTTTCATCTTGATCTTGTACATGGAACAAATAGTATGCTCACTCTTTGCCTTTTTCGTTGCATTCCATTGAAGATGAAGCTTCTTGGACTTCGTCTTTGGATGTTGAGCATCTCTTAAACTCCGAGTCCTCTTTCTCTTGGTCTTGCTCCAATGAGTTGTCCTCTTTGGATTTCTCTTAAGTTGGTACAGTGGAGGGTTCTTCATGAAGCTTAGTCAATTTGCTCCAAAGTTCATTTGCGTCTTTGTATTCTCTAATTTTACAAATGATTGTACTTAGCAATAGACTAACAAATAACTTGGTTACTTTGTCATTTGCCTCGCACCTTTGACTTTGCTCCTTGCTCAATTTGCTTTTCTTGAGAATTTTACCTTTTGAATCTTTTGGAGCTTCAAAGCCTTCCATGAGAACAAATCATTGCTCTATCTCCATCATCAAGAAATTTTTGATTCTTGATTTCCAAGAATCGAAGCTCGTCATTGTGAATGGTGGAGGCACCCTTGTGTCCAATCCGAGTCCATCTTGGAATTCTATCTTGAAGTTGAGATTTTGATGAAATCCTTGACTTGATGAAATTGCTTCAACTTCTTCACCCTCTAGCTTCTTGCCCCTTCCGGCGATGATTCCGGTGAAGAGCGACCTCACTCTTGTTAGAGTGTATACTAAAACCCTAGCTTTTATATAAACATTTATTTAGAAATAAAGAATCACAGTGGTCAATATCTACATTTATTTGTTAAATGTAATTTGTTCAATTAATTTATATAGTAGACAACATGGTGTGTGGTGTCACACACAGAAGATCATGTTGTCGATCCTTTATAAATTATAAACAGTTGCTTGCGACTAAGATGGAAAGGAACAAATCGTTGAAGTAGTCGTAGTGTAATTAGGTATTAGTTTATCTTAACTAATAAATTACACTGATACACTCCAAGTATATTGAGTAGGACCATATTAGGTAAGTTCTTTTTGTACTGACTTTATAAAAGAACTAGACCTTAGTTATTATGGAAGTGTATGCTCTTAATTCTAATATAATAACAAGCACATATATTTAATATTTATTTTTTTGACTTATCAAAGGGTGAGGTTTAGCTCGATAAATCAATATGCCCGATAAGTTGGGAAATGATATTACTTATAGTGTGTGTTGTTGATTATAGAAGGAATTTGTGTCCTAGTTATTTAAGTTGAGAATGCCCCCAAGAGGAGCTTATAAGGATTGTCATGTTAAACCCTGCAGGTGTACTTAGTCCGACATGACAATTAAGTTGAGTGGTACTACTCTTGGAGCTATATATTAATTAAGTGAGTTATCAGTAACTTACTTAATTAGTGGACATTCGTAATCTTAAACACAGGGAGATTAACACACTCATGATAAGAAGGAGCCCATAATGTAATTTGGGATTGACGCAGTAGTGCGATAATACCTCTCTAGTGGAATGAGTTATTATCGATGAACTTGAGTTGTGTGTTCGGAGCGAACACGGGATACTCAAGCTCATCGGAAGGCCAAAACTAATTTCTCCTCTAGGTCCCTGACGTAGCCTCATTAAACCCTCAAGTCCATCCAAAGAAAGGCCTATCTTGGTGTCCAAGAAGGGGGCTGGTCCATTGCTTGGTGACCAAGCAATGGCCGACCACATCTCCTCTCAAGAGGGTCGACCCTATGCTTGGTGTCCAAGCATAGGAAGGGCCGACCACAATATTTCAAATAGGAGGGGGTGTTTTGAATTTTTAAAAATCTTCTCTTTGTAGAAAACTACAAGTTTTAAAAGAGAGATTTAAAATTTAAAAACTTTCCTTATTTGAATTAGGCCACATGTTTTAAAAGAAAATTTAAAAGTTTTAAAACTTTCCTTTTTTAACCATCCTCATGGTTTTAGAAAAAGGAAGAGAAATTTTAAAATTTAAAATTTTGAAAATATGTTAAAAAAAGGAAATTTTTAGAAGAGAAGTTTTAAATTTTAAAACATGATTTTAATTTTTAAAACTTTCCTTTTTAACATCCACTTTAGGAAATTAAAAGAGAGCTTGTAAAATTTTATAAGAGTTTATAAAATTTTTACAAAAGAAATTTTTTCCTTCCTTATAGGGGCCGACCACCCTTGCTTGGTGCCCAAGCAAGAGGCCGGCTAATAGGATTAAATCATCATCCAATCAAATTAAAACTAATCTATGATTGGTGATTGATTCAATCAATAGGAAAGAAAAGGAAAAAGGGAAAAGGAAAAACATAAGGAAGATTTTAATTTTTTTGTAAAAATTTTTTCCTTATTTGTCTTGGGCAAGTATTATAAAAGAAGGCGAGGAAAGACTTCATGGGTTAATGAATTCTTTTTCTCTTTTCTCTCTAGTCTCCTCCTTGGGGCCGACCCCTAGCTCTTTATCATGCTAGGGCCGACCACATATTGCTTGTGGTTTCTTTAAGTGGCTGGATACAAGAAGGAGGAGAAGGAGAAGAAGAAGAAGAAGGAGGACGAGGAGGAGGCATCTAATTCTAGTCTCTTGCTTGTGCTCTCTCATGATCGCCGGATCTCTCCCCTTCCCTTTCCCTTGCTCTCTTTGGTTCCTAAATTGGTGGTGGTGGCCGGATTTTAGAGGAGGAAGAAGAAAGCTCTTTGGGTGGTGTTCATCTTGGAGGATCGTCGCCCACATGACGTCTAAGGCGAGGCGAGGAATACGGCAGAAGATCTCGAGGTCATTAGTTTACAAAGAAAAGGTATAATTAGCAATTATTTTTCGCATCATGCTAGTTATTTCTTTTTGTAAGAATTACAAACACAAGAGGCATTAGATCTAATTTTTTGAATTTATTTTTTGAGTTTGTGTTTTCTTTGTTTTTCGAATTTGTGATTCGATTGTTCTTTTTAGTTAACCTAAAGTTATTTAAGGAAATTAAATATTAGCTTTCCTTAAAAGGCTTTGTCTAGGCGGTGGTTGTTGCTCTCATATCCAAGAAGGGCATGTGCCTCGCCATACAGTCTTGGAAGTTAATTTTGAAAATTAATATTTAATGGAATTTATAACATAGGTGGATTTGAATCAATAGTGTTAAGTTCCACTTGCGTAGGGGTGTCAATTCAGGTGGGTCGGGTCGGGTTGGGTCGGGTTGAGTTTTTTTTTAACCCAACCCGAACTCGACCCAAACCCGAGTTCAACCCAAAACACCTCAACCCGAACCCGACCCATATAACCCGAAAATCCGATTAAAAATGACTTTTTTGGGTTATTTTCCCTATAATTCTTCACTTTTATCTCAATACTCCATCATTATCATACAAACATGATATTAATATATATAAAAATATCTAAATTTTTAAAATAAAATTTGATTTAATCCCAAAAGAACCCACAAAATCCTATATTTAAGTCAACCCGGTCAACCCGAACCCGACCCGACCCAACCTGAAATTTTTTTACTCTCCAACCCTCCAACCCGAACCCGACCCGAACCTGAAAATGCCCAACACGAACCTGATTTTTTTCGGGTCGACTCGGGTTGAGTCGTTGGGTCGGGTTCATTTTTTACACCCCTACGCTTGCGATTCAAATCTAAACCATTAAGAACAGATAAGTTAAATTTGGAATCAATGATGTTAAATTCCGTCTGTGATTCCTAATTTAACTTCTAAAGAACACAATAGGTTATTTAAGGAAAGGTTCGACACTTGTACAGTGGAACTGGTACGTTTTCCTAGGACTAACCAACATCTATGATACCACTTTTTAGGATCATTTGGTGCTAGAGGGGGGGGGGGGGGTGAATAGTTCGTCGCGCGTCTCTTTGCTTGCTTCTTGGTGATGATATGCAGCGGAATGAACAAGAAACAAACTTACAACGCTAACACAAGAATTTACTTGGTATCCACCTCAAGATGAGGTGACTAATCCATGGATCCACACACATGAGCACTCTCCACTAACAAAAATACTCCTTCTCGGTAACTACCATAGGTGGAGAAAGCTCGTACAAGACTCACCCAAGCATACAACTCAACACAAGAAGAAAATACAAAGAATACAAATGAAAAACCTTTCTTCTTGCTCACTTGATGCTGGTAGACACCTCTTGAACCTTGGAAGTGCAACAACACTTGTCTCCATGAGCTTCCAAGAACTGGCGGCGAGTAGTCGGAGAAGTCGTGTGAAGATCGGGAGAAGAGATGCTCGAAGACGTGTCGAAGAAATCGCTCACAATAGCTTTAAATCTGTGCAACGGTCGGATCCCAATCAATTGAATGACTCTCAATCGATTGGGGAGACTTTGAATCGATCGGTCAATCGATTCAGAGCGCTTCTGTGCTCTTTGGAAATGACTGAATCGATCAACCAATCGATCCATCATTTCTCGTGTTTGCGCGGGAGAAAACAAGTCTCCAATCGATCGACCGATCGATTGGAGATGACCAATTGATCGACCGATCGATTGGAGATGACCAATCGATCGACTGATCGATTGGGAGAGGTTCTGTGCTCGTGATAATTGCTCCCAATCAATCGACCGATCGATTGGGTCAAACCTTCTTCGCGACACACATCCAATCGATCAATTGATCGATTGGACTATGGTTCAATCGATCAACGGATCGATTGGCCCACCTTTGACTTGCCTAAACTTAAGTCCAAGGTCCCCAATTTCAACATCCGGTCAACAGTGACCTGTTGGAACCTCATACCTAGCATCCGATCAACCTTGACCTGCTAGGACTCCTTCACCAAGTTCCCGATCAATCCCTTTGAACCACTTGGACTTTTCTCCTCGTGTCATGTGTCGAGTCAACCTTGACCCACTTGGACTTCCACCAGATGTCTGATCACCCTTGACCTATCTGGATTTCCACGTGCCTGGCTTCACTCACCAGGACTTTCACCTAGCTTCACTCACTAAGATTTTCACTTGGCTTCACTTACCAGGATTTTCCCATTGTCCGGCTTCACTCACCGGGACTTTCACCTGCCTGGCTTCACTCACCAGGACTTTCACCTAGCTTCACTCACTAGGATTTTCACCTGACTTCACCACTAGGATTTTCCTCTGTCTGGCTTCACTCACCAGAACTTTTCATCTACCTGGCTTCACTCACCAGGACTTCCCATCTGCCTAACCTCCAGTTAGGACTTTCCCAGTCAAGTATCCGGTCAACCTTGACCTACTTGACTCTTCTTCATACCAAATTGGTCAAACCTGACCAAAAGGGAAATGCACCAGCAATCTCCCCAATCGGACGATTGCACCTGCAATCTCCACGTATTGTCAGTCTCCATGTATTGTCAAACATCGAAATCCAAACATCCAGACTCAGGCTTGAGCCACCTCAAGCCTAGTCAGCCTGGTCAACCTTGATCCAGGGGATATTGCACCAACAATTTCCACTATAGATTCTCATTTTTAAATCTATTCAAATCTAAACGGACGACTAAGATTCTTCCGGATCTGATCCAACGGTGAGATGTGATCTAAATTTGTTCTAAAGGCTTAGATCTAGGTCAAGGGTATTGATATACTTTCTCATTGACTTGGATGGATCAGATCATATCATGATGGATGACTCAGATCTTGGATGAATGGTCCAGATTATTTTAGAACTTGATCTCCTCATTTAAACTCAAATTTGAGTTCAATTTGGGTCGATCTGATTTGAATTCATTATCCTTTGATGTCTACAAAGAATATATTTAAATATTAGCATCAAATATCATAAATATGATATAATTTATATCAAATGCTAAAAATGGATGCCTTCCAAAGGTGAAGAAGTCTCTTACAACAAGTTCCTACAAGAACAAATACAAATAATACAAATACAAATATAAATAAAAGCAAAAGCAAAAGCAAAAACACTTTATAATTGAGAACTTTTTTTATAGAGGCTTGTTTGTCACTTTGAAATGTCTCTTACTAGGTGGGAATGTAGCAGCACTTCGTCTCTGACCTCTCAAGAACTGACACTGTCTATTTGCCTCAAAACCCTCTTTTAAAGGCTATTCTGTGGGCTAATTTCTACCTACCAATTGATTGACTTTACTCACCAATTTATTATCACGTCAATTTCAATCGTTTGAACCTACAGAACGACTATTTTTACCAGGTTATTTGATTGCACCAATCGATTCCTAATTGCCAATCGATTACACCAATCGATTTTAAAGCATTTTATTTGCTGCTAAATAAGCTATCAATTGATCACTCTAATCGATTGTACTAATTGATTACTCAAGCAGCAAATCTGAAATTTTGGGTTTAGGGTTTGTCAATCAATTGTTGATGTTGATCCTAATTTCAGTCTTTTCACGGTTGAATTCATGTTTTTCCTAGTATGTGGTTGACCTCAACTTATTTGCCTAGCATCTGATCATCCGTAACCTGTTGGGACTTTCAGTTACCCAATATCCGATCAACCTTGACTTATTAGGACTTCTCTCATAGATAAGTATTTGGTCAACCGTGTCAAGTATCTGGTTTTTCATAACATACTTGGACTTCTACCATCTCCGATGATCATGTCAGGTCAATCGTGATTTACTTGAATTTCTTTTATCAACTTCCTGTTAGACTTCCCGCTTCTGGTCAAGTATCCGATCAACTTTAACTCACTTAATTTCTCATGCCAACTCCCTATTGGACTTCTAATATCGTTAAGTATTAGGTCAACTTTGACCTACTTAACTTCTCGTGTCAACTCTGTATTAGTCTTCTGACATCGTCAAGTACGTGTTCAACCTTGACTTACTTGATTTGTCGTGCCAACTCTCTATTAAACTTCTGACATTATCAAATATCCGATCAACCTTAACTTACTTAACATAGATATTAATCAAATATTAAAATTCAAATTTAAATCAATTTGAGTTTAATCAACCATGACTTAAGGTTGATTGCAGTGTGTGCCCAAAAGTTCATCTCATATTAAACCTTAGGGTCGTTGAATGCACTAAACTCCTCGAACCTCATATCAAACTTGTTCTTAATCATTAAGCAAAATTACAAATCAACTTCAATATTGAGTCAATTAACTTAGTGACAGCAGCTTCACTGAGAGGCAGGGGCAGCTGCCTCTCTTAAATATTTTAATATAAAATTATTATAGTATCTTTATATTTAATTTTTTTTATAAATTATAATTAATAAAATATCATTCAAAGAGTCCTTCATTAATCTGTATCCAAATGCTAAAATAAAAATGATTTCTTTAGAGATACTTTTTATAGTAGTTTTCATCAATTATAAAAATATTATTTAAATTTTATTATTATATTTAAATTTTTATTAGGTAATATTTTTTTTTATATATGTATTTATCATCTTACTTAATAAATTTTTTAAATCCACCCCTGCTTGGTGAGCTTCATGAACACACGTATTAAACATACAAACAAATTTTAATTTAAACTCTACTGTTAGAGATTTTAAAATCATTTAATTTGGGCCAACAACGTGTTATGATTGTCTTGACAATTATAGTTTCAGTAAAAGGAAAAACTAAATGTCAATATAAAAAAATAGTGGAATGCAATCAAGATTGTAACGTGTCATGAGAGATTCTTAATTTTAAATTGTTTCTAGTACCTTTGTTTTTCCCTTCAAAATGCATGTATGAAAAGTCTTTTTTTAAAAGGAAAATTTTAAATAAACTTTTGTTTGGATTCCTTGCGAAATGTGAACGAAAAGGACCATTGAAATAGATAGAAATTCTAGAATTAATCACGAAACAAGCAAATAAAGAAATCAAACTTGGTGCAAAGTTTTCTTCTTCTTCAATTTTAATCACTTCCACGAAACAACTCGAATAGTGTACACTAATAAAGAATAAACAAAATATGTCTTAAAGTCAATATAGTTAACTACTTACTCGGCTGAACTATCTTATAATATTCCATTATTATCATTGAATTATTTTCCACTTATTTTGTATCTTCTTTTTTCAACAAAAATCTCTCTCTATTGTTTTTGTCGAAGAAAAAAAAACCATTCATTCTTATCTGTATATATATTTATTTATATTCGACTCTTTTTTTGGTGAACTTGATTATCATACTTATTTTTTTAAAAAAAGGATAAATAATGTGTAAATAATTTATATTCCTTTTGAGAGTAAAATATTTTTGGATTTCTCACAGGTTCTAGCGAATTTCCTTGTGCTATGATTTCAATTGTGCTTTCATTTTTCTAACTATACCTTTTTTTTTAAGGCAAAAATTGTTCTTTTCTGATCTTTTCTCATTGCCGACAATGCATAATTTCCAAACTAGTGACAAAATTTAAGTATTCGTCAGTACATGCACACAGAAAAGCCAATTATTCTGATTCCATTTTCATATTCTTTTCATAGCAATTCAAATTATTTTAATCTATGAAAATTTTTAGAAATATAAAATATGCCACTATAAAAATCTTATAAGATGTCTAATATCTAAGAAATATGAAAAAAAGGTCATATTTACTATAAAAATAATGCAATTCATCAAAGGCCAATTTAAAATTGTGAAATTTGTAAAAGAAGATATCACTGGTAACGTCGAGTTTGGGATGATTAATTTGGTCTTATGAAAGTTTTTCATCGGTCGTTAGGATAAATCGGGAAGCGCTCGCAACGGGCAGCTCAGGAACGCAACATCCTTTAGTTACGTGCTCCATTTGGAGGAAAAATTCCCGTAAATTTATTATTGTTGGGGCTTGAACCGTGGATACCTAGATGATAACATGAATATTATATCGTTACACCATAATCCGGGGGCAAACAATATCACAGTGTTATATTTTAAAAATCAACATGTTATTTTTTTAAGGATTTATACCATGCTAAAGTGTTGTTATTTTTTAAAAATAAGCATGGTAGTGGTATTGTTATTTAAAAATTCAGTACCATATATTTTTAAGATAAAATAAAAAACAAATGTACCTTTCAAAAATTCTATAATTTTAAGTGCAGCTGTCTTTGTCAATAGTCAATTGTGGAAAAAAAATAAACAAACTATAATTCGCTCTGAGTCTTTAATTTTTTATTTTTTTTTTAAAAAATAAATTTTTACGTAAGAAAAAAATCGTTGTGCATTGTTGGGCTTTCCGATGTGTTCAAATTGGACACTAAGTTATCATTGTCAGGTCGGAAGGGAAAAAACAAAGTATTTATTCTCAGTGAATTAAAATTTAATAAAAATTAAATTGTTAATGTATTATGATAAAAAAAAATCTCGATTTCATACTATTAATCAATATTTGAATCCTTCCGGTCAAATCCCAATCTGTATGATCCATTTAAATTGCACTCTACTTCTATTAAGAGGGTAAATGAACTAAGTATTTGTGAAAAATTTTGATATTCAGTTTAATAAGAGATTATTTATATTTGTTCAATATACATAAGATCAATTAAATAAATAAATCTGAACAATTTATTAAATTAAATAAATAAATTTGAACACATATATATTCAGCTCATTAATGTTCGAGAATAATATTCATAAATAATGTTCATGAACAACATTTGTAAATAATATTTACGAATCATATTCATTAATAAAATTTTTATCAATATACTAAATAAATATTAAACTCAATAATCAATCAAACAACTAAAAATTTCAAACGATCAAATAAGTTTGAATTGAGAGCTCGATAATATCTAAATGAACCAAACTCAAATTAAGCTTAAATTTAGAGCTCAATAATATATAAACGAATCAAGATCAAATTAAGATTCAAACAAACTCAAACTCATACAAAATAAATCAAGTTATATTTAAAAAATCATTTTAAAAACTTAATTCATTTTAAATTCTACTGGACTTATCTTCCTATCTTATTAAATAAATTTAAATACCACCAAATTCGGCGCAGCTCATTACCCTAACAATGGCTGCGCGGTCCATACACGGTTCATATATAGTTTTTAAAACATTGTTAGTCTAACTCCTAAAGTTGACCCTTGACCATCGACCATTCCACCTTCCTAGAATGTTAGATCTAAGAAGACCAACTCGTGGCTGTGAGCTTTTTACGCTAACGTGCCCGTTTTTGTTTCGTCAGTCCTCACATTTTGTTTTTTTCTTTTCTGATTATATCCTTCAATTAGAAATTTAATCTCAAAATATTATAACAAAATTAATAATATTTATTTATTTATCACAATTCCATATCATCTGCTCATCAACACTTTCTTCATCTGTTTGGTAGTTAAACGTCAACCCTCATGTACCAATAATTATTGGAGGTTAAATTCCACTGCAACATATTAGACCGATATACAAACTAATAATTTTAAAATAAAAAATTAAGATCAATCAATTTGTTGTAGCACCCATCCAGTACCACACGTATCTAATAACTGAATACATTTCTCTAAATATCCACAGTTCCATTTTTAACTATGATATAAATATTATTTTAACGATCGAGATAAAACTTTTATGGAATCATCACCCAGGTTTAACATTATCCAGTCGAATTAATTATTTTTTTTAATTAGCGGATACATTTTAGTCATGTTGATAATGAGAGACATTTTTCTCAATTGTACCGATATTCCAAACTCACAGCATCATTAGTCTATGGTTTTTCGCCTTTTGCCACGTTTTTTTTTTTTGGCCAATCAATTGCCGGATACACTTCCACTTTCTCCTTCGAATAAGTAACCCAACTCCGTTCCTCTACGGCTTCACCACCACCTCCTCTCGCCGCCGCCGCCTACAGATGGCTGCCAAAGCCGGCCCATATCTGTTCTCTTTGTTCCTATTCCTCCTTATCCTTTCATTCTCCTCCACTGCGAGTTCCCAGTCGCCGTCGACCAACGAGCGGCTGCTCCTCCTCCGCATCCAGCAGGACTGGGCTGACCCCTACCTCGACTCCACATGGAACACCTCCTCCTGGCCCGGCGTCGACTTCTCCGCCGACGGTTCCGTCGTCAACATCACCCTTTCCAACCCTTCCAACTCCGACCCTATGCTCTCCCGCCCTATCCCTGCCTCCCTCTGCCTCCTCCGTAATCTCACCCACCTCGACCTCAGCTACAACATCATCCCTGGCGAGTTCCCCGTCGCCCTATACAACTGTTCCTCCCTTAGCTACCTCGACCTTTCGCAGAACCTCTTCGTTGGCGTCGTCCCCGCCGACGTCGACCGCCTCTCCCCTCTGCTCACCCACCTCGACCTCTCATCCAACAATTTCTCCGGCGACGTCCCGCCATCCATCGGCCGGTTCCCGGCGCTTCGCTCGCTGATCCTCAACAGCAACCTCTTCAACGGCAGCTTCCCCAAAGAAATCGGCAATCTCTCCAATCTCGAGACCCTCTACCTCTCCTACAATTCCTTCGCGCCGATTAGGGTTCCGGCAGATTTCGGCAACCTGACCAAGCTCAGAGACCTCCGGATGGTGAGTACCAACATCGTCGGAGAGATCCCGACCTGGCTCTCCAATCTAACCGGGCTGGTTCTATTGGACTTGTCGTGGAACTCGCTCACGGGCCAAATTCCTAGCGGAATTTGGAGGATTCCCAAACTGGAGCAGTTATATTTGTTTTATAACAATCTATCCGGACCAATAGTCATTGACGGATCGATCGCCCTGGGCTTTAAAGTGATCGATGTGTCCCTCAACAAAATAAATGGTACTATCCCTGAAGAATTCGGGAACTTGCAGAACCTCTCTGATCTCTTCTTGTACTACAACCAATTGTCCGGCGAGATACCGGCCAGCATCGGCCGCCTGTCGTCTTTGATAGATCTCCGTCTCTTCCACAACTCGTTGACCGGCGTCCTACCTCTGGAATTGGGGAATCACTCGCCGCTGTGGAACTTCGAGGTCTGGGACAACAGGATATCCGGCGAAATCCCTGAAGGGCTGTGCAACGGCGGCGAGTTGAATTCCATCTTGCTCTACAATAACAGTATGAGCGGGCGGATCCCGCCGTCCATCAGCAAATGCTCCAAGCTCAATAATATCCAGTTGTATGGAAATCACTTCACCGGCGATGTTCCGGCCGGGCTGTGGTCGGCGGTGAATCTGACGATTGTGATCCTGCGGGATAACTCTTTCTCTGGCGACATCCCGAGCTCGCTCCCATGGAACCTGACGAGGTTGGACATCAGCAACAACCGGTTCAGCGGCCAGATCCCGAGATCTGCCTACAACCTCTTGGTGTTCAACGCGAGGAACAACGCCTTCGCTGGCCAGCTCCCGCCGAGCATGGCTGGGTTGCGGAGACTCCAAACGCTTTCCCTCGGTGGCAACGCAATCGGCGGAAGCATCCCGGCGGATATTTCGGTGATGAGATCGCTTACGGAGCTCGATCTCAGCCTCAATCGTCTCAGTGGTGAGATCCCGTCGTCGATTGGGGATCTTGTAGGGCTCAATTCACTCGATTTGTCCATGAACCAGCTCTCCGGCTCGATACCCTCGGCGATGGACGGCCTCAGGTTCTCCTTTCTGAACCTCTCCTCCAACAGCTTCACCGGCGAAATCCCAGCGGCGCTACAGAGTGGGGCGTACGACCGCAGCTTCCTCGCGAACCCCGGGCTCTGCGCCGCCAGTGGCGGCGTTCTTCTCAACGTGCCCGCCTGCCACCGTGGCGGCAGCGGTTCCAGCGGACTCGCCCACCGACTCCGCATCCTCTTCTTTACCCTGGGCGCGGCCGTGTTACTGATGACGGCGGCCTTCGCGGCCTTCGTCTACAGGGACCAGAAGAAGCGTAGGAGATCTGCCGGACGCTACGACGACGACGACCTCTCTCATTGGAAGCTGACCTCGTTCCAGGCGGTGGACTTCACCGAATCCAACATCGTCCGTGGCATGAAGGAGGAGAACGCGATCGGCAGTGGAGGCGCCGGGCAGGTCTACAAAGTCGCCCTGGGTAACCGCGCCGGCGAGGTCGTGGCCGTGAAGAAAATCTGGAACACCAAGAGGCTGAGCAACAAGCTCGAAAAGAGCTTCCTCGCCGAGGTGGAGATTCTCGGCTCCATTCGCCACAAGAACATCGTCAGGCTCCTCTGCTGCATCTCCAGCGCTGACTCGAAGTTGCTCGTCTACGAGTTCATGGAGAACCAGAGCCTCGACAAGTGGCTACACGGAAACCGGGGGCCCCTGGACTGGCCGCGACGGCTCGATATCGCCATCGGAGCTGCTCGAGGACTCAGCTACATGCACCACCAATGCTTGCCGCCGGTCATTCACCGCGACGTCAAGTCAAGCAACATACTTCTCGATCCCGACTTCGACGCCCGGATCGCCGACTTCGGGCTCGCTCGGCTGCTGGTTAGGCCCGGCGAGCCCGAGACGGTCTCCATCATCGCCGGTTCCTTCGGCTACATGGCCCCTGGTCAGGACAACATAAAATTAAAAAACAAAAAAACAATTTCGATTTGTTTTTCACTCTTCTAACACTCGAATTCTTGCACAGAATGTGGTTACTCGAGGCGATTGAACGAGAAAGTGGACGTGTTCAGCTTCGGCGTTGTTCTTCTCGAGCTGACGACCGGAAGAGAAGCGAACAACGACGGCGCGGAGTGCAACTTAGCGGAGTGGGCGTGGATGCAGTTCCAAGAAGGCAGGAATCTGAGCGAGGTCGTCGACCCGACGATGGGAGACGACTCGCCGTACACGGAGGACGTCACGACCGTCTTCAAGCTGGGTCTCCTCTGCACCGATACTTTACCTTCGAGACGTCCCACCATGAAGGATGTCTTGCAGATGTTGCTAGAGTGCAACCGCCCGTGGGCCGCCGGAGGAAAGGCTGACAGCATTCGAGCGCCGCACCTGCTGTCGCAGATCAAGTCCGGTAGTCAACGCAAAGAGTCAACCATTGTTGACGAAGTGGACGATGGCACGATTGCCATCAACGTTTGGGGCGAAGAGGAAGAGAGATAGCTGCCGAGGAGATTCAGAAATTGTGAGAGGAGCTTAAGAATTTAGGGTTTCAGTCCCGAAACCTACTAAAAGGGGCTACCGCACTTTCCTCAAGGTTCAAAAACACTTGCAACTATTCGCAAAAGGGGCTTAAACCTTTGTGTTCGTTCGTTCGTCCCAATAGGAAGTCTGGAACATAGATCTGTGAAGTTTTCAGATCATCTTAACACACCACTCAACAAAAGAATAACAAACACCGTCGTACTCGAGAGACATGACATGAACTTCAAAAAGAAGTGATTGTATAGCAAAAAAAGGAAATAGCAAAGAAATGATGAAACTAAAATGGGGGCTGCTGCAATGGCAATTGCAGGATTCACAAGTCTTTGCTCTTCTTGTGGCGACCACCTCCTTGTTTCTACTCTACCATATGCTTATCTCAAAGATTAAGTTAAACCATTTCCTTCAGATTAAAATAAAACAGGGCGCGGTGCGGCGCGAGGTTCGTCTTAGCTAGGTTTTAGATGCTGCTTGTTAGGACTCTTCGAAAACTAGATGCTGTGAGTGAGAAGCTGCTAGGAGAGATGCTCCGATGCCTGACCCGTCGTTAGCCAGCTTGATCACGATAGCAGTTGAGGCTTCTGGCCCAAGCATCTCCTTAAGGGTGCTTTGCAAGCAGTCGCTGAATATGGTGTAGTGTTCGTAAAGCCCACCGTCCATGGCAATGGCGGTCCTTGGAAGTTTACTGTCGTCCTTTGGCGGAGCATCACGCCCGATCTTCTTCAGAATGCCCACTATGCCAGCTGCAGCCAGGCGAGCCCCGCGCTTGGCAATTATGTCGCAGATTTGGACCACCACTTTTCTTGTTTTGAGAGATGTATTAGGAATCTGTAAATCAAGCAGAAACAGAAGATTATACAAGAAAATCATGACGGGTTAAGAAGTAAAGATGCCGATATTTCATGAACCGATAGATGTACCCCCAGGAGTTCTTTCAGCTTAGTCCCGACCTCTCTTAGATCAGGCGAGTTATCATGGTGCATGACCGACATCGCAGGTGTCCTATAAAATACAATAGCTTAAGTATAGAAGGTAGAGGAGATTCACAGTCGAATGAAAGGTAGAGTATATTCAACTGGCCTTAACTAAAACACTGATAGAGATGAATGATCTACAAGTTAGATGATTTAAGCTATATTCACTGAGATGCTTTTCTTTGAGAATTTGCAGTATAAAAAAAATTCATATGATGGATTTTGTAAGAAAATCTATTCGCGTTCTAGAACGTAGCAAACCAAGTACAAATCTTAGCTATCTATAGCTAGAGTCAAAGTTTTATCTCGAGAACATGTTCTAAAGTCCTAAGCAACTAAATTTAAAGAGACTAGTTTGTTGGCCAAAATCAAGCATACCTGAGTATGAATGGAGTTTCGAGTTTCGGTGGGACAGCATCTCCAAACAAGGCGGTTTCGGTAGCCAATTTTAAGAGCACTCTTCGTAAAATTTCACCCAGATACATTCCAGAGATTAACTTTTCAAAAATCTGCAACCGCAAATATAATTGATTATGCAAATCCATACAAGTTCTCCTAACGATAATGTTCAGATATGAGGCATCACCTGTTCTCCAGGATTCAAACTCTCGACATCTAATGCTCGGTCATAATCTGTTATAGGAAGATGAGATGATCTGAAATTTCCCCACTCCATGTTGATAACCTAAATGCCATAACAAGTTAAACGATGTAAAACAGACTGTGCCAACAGATATACAAATATATAATAGTCTTGCTTTCCGATATGATTAATTAGTCATAACTATATTAGAGGAGCTGATGCTTACCATTTCTCCTGATTTTGGTAGCAGACCGTGCCATTTGGGTATTGCATTGGCACGCTCGACATAGGCTGCATTTGTACCTGTGCCTAATATTACAGCAGCTACTACATCACGATCGTAATATCTCCCCCCAGCTAATGTCCCAATTGTATCATTCACCTGTAACAAAAATTACGACCAGCATTTACTAAATATCTAGCTCTATATATATAAAAGTTGATTACACTAAGAATAGGCTGTGAATTGATATCTTTATACAAATCTTCAACAACAGGAAAAAGTATAAGAGAAACAAACCAGTGCTGAGACTCGCATATCCAGGCCTTGTCTTTCCATGGCCCTAGTCAATTCAGCTACAACATCTTCCCCAACCTGTTTTTAACAAAAACAACAAAATGAGGTAAACAAATCATTTGAACTATCTAATTCAATCATTTGATCCAGATTTTTAAGCTACCCACGAAAGTAAAGCTGTGAGAACTACGCCTTGAATGAACAAATCGAAAAATTGAGAATGAAGTTGTCCATGCTACAAGTCTTTTGAGAAATTTGTCATGGTAAGCTATGAAAAGCTATCAAGTTTTAGTGAAGAAATATGCAAGTCAAAATAAGATTAGAAAGTGAACACTATTCTAATTTTGCTTTTGTATTATTAAACTCACCCCATTTCTTGATTACATACCTTAAGTCGCTACATAAGATAATTGATTGGTGAGTGGTTGTCACCATTGTAAGAAATATATAAACATAATAAATGGAAAGAAATGGGAAATGATACTCTCCTCGTAGCATAAATATCAAATTGCAATCTAGACCTAGCAATCTTACAATTGAAGGGGAGCATTGGCACAACGGTAAAGTTGTTGCCATGTGACATGGAGGTCACGGGTTTGAGTTTCAGAAATAGCCTCTTGCAAAGCAAGATAAGGCTGCGTACAATAAGCAAGGTCTAGATCATAGGATAGAAATTAGGTTGAGATGCCATCTGTATTTGGATTTTATATTTCCTCACCATTGTTAGAATCTCAATCATGACAACATTGATTGAACCAAATATGCTAAGAAAGAGCACTAAGGATTATAAACCAAGTCCATAAGCATCCTTGAAGTTTAGCAAGCAATATATATATATAGTTTCTGCTGCAAATCAGAACCTGAAAGTACAACCATTACATTGAGAACCATGAGATTTGTAAGAACTTATTTATGCAAAACATAGCGAAAAGAGCCAATATACATTTTCAGTTTCTAATGCAAATTATATTATAAAAGTTCATTAAACAATGAATACACGGGGCATTGTTTTTGTTTTAAAAAAATATTCTTCTGGTAGCAAGGTGAGAAACACTGTTAAAGGTAAGCCACAAAAAAATTCCGGGCAAGAAAATTAGTTTCATCATGCAACAGATTTTTTTTTTTTAAATTAGCACATAGAAAAGTCATACATATACCCATCTCATTGAAGGAATAAAGGTGCTCTGAAATTACCGTGCTATCAATATTAAAACCTTTTGTCCATTTAATTAGAGTGCCTGATGCAATTGAAGTTTGTCTCACGGGAAAAGAGAAGGTAAATCCAAGCTCCCTCTGCCTATCAACAGGAAGGTGAAAATCATCACCTTCAGAAGCAACAAATTTTGCTAAAGCCGAAGCGATAAAATCAAAAAGTTCCTGAAAATGTTCTCAGATGTAAGAAAGGATAGATACACAAGAAATGGAAGATGAATAAATAACATAAAAAATCAGGGCTTTTCACTTACATCTGAGCCTCCAACCATTAGATGTGGTGGTATGGAAACCTCCTCAAATTCTTGCTTGACTACACGCTTCTCCTTCCCTCCTAGTTGTACACGAAGTACTCGGAAGTTGGTTCCTCCAAGGTCTAAAGCATAAAACAATCCTGCCTCATCCCTTGAAAATGATATCCAAGGAGTCTAAGGTGTTAGTTTAGAATGTCGAGTTTTGACAGTAGTTTAAAGTTGTATATACAGCACAAGTGACAAAAAAACAACAATTTAATTCCAATGTCAGTTCATTCTTGAGGAGTGTTCCTCATTCAGACAAAAACCCAAGTGAATAAGTTTAAATGAAATTTCATAAATAGTAACATATCCATAACGCAACAAAGATGCCAAATTTAAGAAACAAAGGTGAAGAAGACAAAACTAGAGAGAAGGAAAATTGCAGAAGGCAGGGTTATGATGAAGAGAATAAATTACAATGGGAACTTAGATTTTTCCTTAATAGCATCGAATTTAATCTATTGCTAGAGAAAACACAACACAAGAAGAAACAAACAACGAAAAAGGAACGACCTAACTATGCTCTTACCCAACAAGAATAGCTATAACAAGCAATGTTAAATTGGTACAAGATCCAACTTTGCCACTATGAAATAGCTGACTCTGGGAAGTCATAAGAAAGAAAGTTCACGCCCAAAATGGTAAAATTTCAAGAAATCCACACTATAAATACAGTTGATTGTTTAATACACAAAACAAAGAGGCTCCTTTCGAATATGGAAAAAAAAGGCACATACCCAGTGGGCAGGTTGTCGACGTAGCTGATCAGCATCTTCAACTTGCTCCCGCCCTCGGAGGCGAGGCCTGCGTGCATCTCCACCGTCATCGCGTCCGCCACCTGCCTTAGCTTCCCGATGGGCGTGGCGGCCCGGTCCTCAAGCTCCTTGATCACCGCAGCGACCCGGGACCACCGGCCCGAGCTCCGCATGCGGTGTCGCACAACGAGCACCGCCACTGCGCACGCGGCCGCGGCGCACACCACCGTCGTTGTCACCGCCACCTTCCTCATGATTACAAGAGCCGGTCCTAGCCGATCCGACGAGCCGCTGCCCACCTCCCAAGCAACCCAACGACCGAGCCTCGGAGCTCCGCCTTCCAAGATCCTTCCGCAGAATGTAAAAAAAAAAAAGGAACCCGGAAATTGCAAGATCAAAGATGAAATTTTGCGACAACCCGCAACTTCGTACGCTCGATCCCAATCGGCCAGAAAGGGAAAGGAGAGATTTTGCAACTTTTCCCTATGTCATTTGCGTGAGGGTTGGATTTATTTTCGAAAGAGAAATGGCAAAAAGAACAAAAATATCTCAGGATTAAAATATTTACATATTTTATCTTTAGGATAAAGTTTTTAAATGCTTAAATGTTACTTTATATTTATACCTTCTATAATTTAGTAATATTGATTCACATAATTATTCTTTTATAATAGATAATTAATGTCACACAAGTAAGAAATTGATGAGAGCATACATAAAATTATTAAACTGAGATATAAATTCAAAATAAAATATATATGCACCCTTATTTATAATTTTTATCCAAGCTTCATTTTATCAAAAAAAAAACCTAAGTTAAATCCACCAAAATACTTATTGGATAAGGTTTATATTAGATGTACATCCTTTATGGTTTAGTTTTTATCAACAACTATCCTAAAGTTGCTTTAAAAATCTTTGTTTGTTTAGCTTGTGATTTTTTTAAATATTCAATGGCTGTTAAATCGAAATTGAATAAATCAATTTTTTAATTAGCAGATCAAACTTTCTTCGAAAATCGAAGTGATAAAAAATTAATTAATGTGAAATGGAGATTAAAAAAAATAAAATTCTAGATTAAGATAATTTAGTTTAGGGGAGGAGAGATTTTGAAGCCTTTGGCATTTGTGATCTTTTAGGACGACGGTTGGATTTATTTTTGAAAGAGAAATTGCAAAAAGAAAAATTAAAACATCTTAGGATTAAAATATTTACATATTTTATCTTTAGGATAAAGTTTTTAAATGCTTAAAATTTAATATGCTACTTTATATTTATACCTTCTAATTTAGTAATATTGATTCACCCCATTATTCTTTTATAATAGATAATTAATGCCACGCAAGTAAGAAATTGATGGGAGCGTATATAAAATTATTAGATTGAGATATGAATTCAAAATAAAATATATATGTGCCCTTATTGATAATTTTTATCCAATCTTCATTTTATTAAAAAAAACTCTAAGTTAAGTCCACCAAAATCCTTATTGGATAAGGTTTATATTAGATTTACATCCCGACTAATTTTTTATCGATGCGACCCTAATGTTTCTTTAGGGATCTTTGTTTGTTTACCTCTGACATTTTCTTTATATTTGATACGACGTGTTATGAAGGTCTCTAAAGTAATATGAGATAGATAGTTAAGGTGAGATGTCAGTGAAAGTCAAGATAAAATGATATTCAAAGTTAAGATGAGATGATAGTTAAAGTTAAGGTGAGATAATAATAAAAGTTAAGGAGGTGATCAAGGTGTACACGATCAAATCTTCTAGGACTTAACTCTCCACTCTTCCGCCTTCTCATCAACCTTTTGTACACTCTATCTGCTTCTTGTAAAAAATTATTAAGTGTAAATGAAGACCTGTCGTTCGACGCTTTATGTTTCTCTGTTCTTCTATCTTGCAGTTTTTTTTTTAAATCATCCTTAGTGTAGGAGCCTTGGCCTTTTATATTTATTTACACGGTAGGTAGAACGTGGGTCAGGCTCGCTTCTATCATGATCGGACGACCTACACTCCTTTGATACTTAACGCAAGTACTTCGCTCGCTTGTAACTCAGCCGATCAGCTCGAGAGTCTTTGACACTTAACGCAAGGGCTATGCTAACTTATAACATGGCTAAATGACTCATGAGTCTTTGACATGCTCGGTCTGAACCTCATGGAAAATATTCTTGAGGCGCGAGAGCATGCTCGCTTATAACTAGCCCGATTGGGTCGAAAGTCTTTGATACTTTGTACGAGGGCTACACTCGCTTATAACACTGCCAAATGGCTCATGAGTCTTTAGCATGCCCGATTTGAATCCCGTGGCAAATATTCTTGAGGCGCGAGAGCATGTTCACTTATAACTCGCCCAATCGGATCGAGAGTCTTTGACACTTACAGTGAGGGTTACACTTGCTAATAACATGGCTGAATGGCTCGTGAGTCTTTGACACGCCCGATCTGAACCCCGTGACAAATATTCTTAAGGCGCGAGAGAATGCTCACTTATAACTCGCCCGATCGGATCAAGAGTCTTTGACATTTAGTGCGAGGGATACACTCACTTATAATACGACCGAACAACTTATGAGTCTTTGACATGCCCGATCTGAACCCCACGACAAATATTCTTGAGGCACGAGAGCATGCTCACTAATAACATGGCTGAATGGCTCGTGAGTCTTTGACACGCCCGATCTGAACCCCGTGACAAATATTCTTAAGGCGCGAGAGAATGCTCACTTATAACTCGCCCGATCGGATCAAGAGTCTTTGACATTTAGCGCGAGGGATACACTCACTTATAATACGACCGAACAACTTATGAGTCTTTGACATGCCCGATCTGAACCCCACGACAAATATTCTTGAGGCACGAGAGCATGCTCACTTATAACTCGCTCGATCAGGTCAAGAGTCTTTAACACTTAGCGCGAGGGCTACGCTCGCTTATATCATGGCCGAACGGCTCGTGAGTCTTTGACACGTCTGATCTAAACCCTACGACAAATATTCTTGAGGCGTGAGAGCATGCTCGCTTATAACTTGCCCAATCGGGTCGAGAGTCTTTGACACTTAGCGTGAGGGCTACACTCGCTTATAACACGACGGAATGGCTCGTGAGTCTAAGACACTTAGGAAATCTTTGTCTGAACCTTCCTGTATTCATAAAATAAATGATTTTACAATTTACATTAATTCTACCACACGCTTACTATCCCGCTTGATAGTGTTGCATATGGTTCGCGCTCTATGGTCGGTCGAGCTTTCTTCCATCTTCGTTCTACAAATAGTATGCCCCCAAGCTAAGCTTTTATATCACCTTGTAGGGTCCCCTCTATGGGACTTCTAGTTTGGTCACATCGTCGACCGACTTCACCTTTTTTAATCAAAGTCACAAACCTGGAATAATCTGGGAATAACTCGTTTGTTGTAATTTTGCTTCTTCCTCTGCTTATACGCCATCAGTCAAACGATAACTTTGTCTCTTACTTTGTCTATCAAATTTAACTCCATAAGTCACCAATCGGGATTATCCTCGTCATACAGCTGTCGTCGATCGAACTCTATGCCAACCTTGACTGGCACCACTGCTTCTCCTCCATACACCAAGTGGAATGGAGTAATGCTAGTGGCTTCTCGAGGAGTCATGCGATAAGATCATAGTACATTCGACAGCTCGTCCACCTAGCTTCCTCCCATATGGTTTAGCCAAGCCCTGAGCCCTCTAAGAATTTCTCTGTTGGTGACTTTTGCCTGGCCATTACTTCGGGGGTAAGTCGTTGAAGTGAAGGTCTGTATAATATCATAGCCGGCACACTACTCTCTGAGCCTCCGTCTCTGAAACTATCTTTTATTATCAGAGATTAGTTTATGAGGGACGTCGAACCGACATATGATATTTTGCCATAAAAACTTGATAATCATCTGCTTGGTTATCTTGGCGAGTGGTTTGACTTCTACCCATTTGAAAAAATAATCCACCACCACAAGTAGAAATTTTCTCTGGCAGGTCGCCATGGGGAAAGGTCCTACAATGTCTATGCCCCACTGGTCAAATGAACATGACATGATGGATGCCTTCAGTTCTTCAGTTGGTCGGTGCAATATATTCTAGTACTTTTGAGAAGAGAGATAGGTGGACACTGTCCAGGCGACATTTACCTGCAACGTAGGCCAGAAGTACCCCGCTAGTAGGATTTTTCTCGCCAATGAACGACTACCTGAATGATTGTGATAGGAGCCTTGGTGAATTTCTTGTAAGATATACTAGATGTCTTCCACTTCGGTGCATTTGAGTAGTGGCCTCGAGAAGACCCTTTTATAGAGGTGATCTCCAATTAGTGTGAACTGTCTGGCCTTCTTCTTGATTAACCGAGCCTACTCCTAGTCGGCTAGCGTATTGTCCAATCGGAGGAACTCGATCAAAGATGTCCTCCAGTCATTTGAGATTCCTCCTTCAGTTAGCCTCTCAATATAAGCCACTAGCAATACCTGCTCGATTGGCCTATCCAGTACTACGGGGGTTAAGGAACTTTCTAATTTTTACCAGCTCGTCCGCGTATTAATTCTCTGCTCGGGAGATTGTTTGGATACTTACTTCTTAAAATCCAGCCTTCAACTTTTCAAATGCCTCAGCGTATAACCTTATCCTGACATTATTTATTTCAAAAGTTCCCAACAACTGCTGTGCTGTCAATTGAGAGTTCGAGTGGATAAAGACTCAGGTGGCTCCTACATGCTGAACCACTTGTAGCCCGATGATCAACTCTTCATACTCTACCTCATTGTTCGTGGCCCAATAGTCCAGCTGAATAGATAGCTGCATTTGATCGACTTGTGGTGATATCAGGAGTAAGCCCACGCCATTTCCCTATCTGGAGGATGATCCATCCACATAGATTTTTCAGGTTGTCTCCGACTCGACATTCTATATCTCCATCACAAAATCAGCCAAGGCTTGTGCCTTGATCGTTGATCTGGGCTAGTACTGTATGTTAAATTTGTTCAGTTCTGTGGTCTACTTGATGAGCTGATTGGACACTTCAAGGTTGAGAAGAACCTACCCTAGAGCGCTATTGGTTAGTACAATTATAGGATGCAATAAAAAGTATGGATGTAACCTTCGAGCGGCGAGGACCAGTCCGTATGCCAATTTTTCAAGATAAGTGTAGCGGCATTCAACATCTTTCAATATATGGCTCAAAAAGTACACTGGTTGTTGTTCGGTGTCATTCTATCACACCAATGCTAAGCCAACAACTCGCTCTGTGGACGACAGGTACATCTAGAGTGGTTCACCAGCGATGGAATTTACCACTACAGGTAAGGAGGTTAGATAACTCTTAAGTTGCTCCAGCACTTTATCGCATTCGGTGTCCCATTGAAATTTTTAGCTTGACGTAAAACCTTGAAGAACGAGTGGCTCCAGTTGAATGATTTGGGGATGAACCTTGATAATGTTGTGATCTGCCTGGTCATCCACTGAGCCTCATTGAGGTTGAGGGGAGAGGGCATGTCTTGGAGCGTTTTCACTTTGCTTGGATTCATCTTGATCTCCTGCTCAGTCATGATGTAATCGAGGAAATGGCCACTTCTCGCCCCGAACAGACACTTATTTTGATTGAGCTTGATTCCATACCTTCTTAGCATACGACATGTCTCCTCGATATTTGCACAGAGATCAGTGACTTGGAGGAATTTTATCAGAATATCATTGATGTATATCTCCATGTTCCAATCGATCTACCCTCGGAACACCTTATTCATCAGTCTTTGGTAGGTGACCCCTGCATTCTTCAATCTGAATGGTATCACATTGTAGCAAAAGCTCCCCTTGGTTGTGATAAAACTGACCTTCTCCTAATCTTCTTTTGCTAGCGGGACCTAGTGGTAGCCCTGATATGCATCCAACATGTAGATTAATTCGCATCCTGCCATCGAGCCCACAATTTGATCAATGCGTGGCAGCGGGTAATAGTCCTTCGGACAGACCTTGTTCAAATCTTGAAATTCAATACAGACCTATCATTTATTGCCTGACTTGGAGACTAGCACCACATTAGTCAGCTAGATCAAGAATTGTACTTTACGTATGAGGCCAGCATCCAACATCTTTTCTACTTCTGCTCGGATTATCTGATTTTGCTCCGAGATGAAGTCTCTTTTCTTTTGTTTTACTGGCCTTGCGTCTGACCGGACATGTAGCTCATGCTGGGCAATGGTCAGTGAGATGCTCGGGAGCTTATACATCGCTCATGCGAACACATCGTGATTCTGCTTTAGACATGCAATGAGCTCCTCCTTGTGCTCCACACCCAGGTTGGCTGTAATGAAAGTCATAGCTTCTGGCCAGCTGGGGTGCACCTGGACTTCTTCTTTCTCATCATCGATAGGGTGGAAGGATCTTCCAGAATTACGTTTACCTTGAGCAGTGGAGCCTTCCACGCGACCCGCAACTCTGCCTTTACCATCTCAACGTAGCACCGTCGAGCCACCAGCTGGTCGCCCTTGACTTCCTCAACAAAGTTATCCACAGAGAACTTGATCTTCTGGTAGAACATGGACACGACCGCTCGGAACTCGTTCAAATCCGATCGACCCAAAATAACATTGTAGGCGGATGGAGCGCCCACCACGATGAAGTTCATCCTCCTCGTTCTTTTGAGCGGCTTCTCTCCGAGAGATATGGCCAACCGAGCCTGGCCAATCGACAATACTTCGTTGCTCGTGAACCCATATAAGGGAGTCATCATAAGATGCAGCTCATTCTAATCAATTTGTAGTTGATCGAAAGCTTTCTTGAAAATAATATGTTGGGGACCATTGGTGGCCGGCTATCGGAGGGTTAAATAGCCCTGCAAAAATAAAACCAAAATACCCTTCTCGAACTTTTAAAATAAACACTTGCATAAATTAAATAGCGAAAGAAACTAAAAAGATGAGGCTCACAGTTTTGACTTGGTTACAACCGGGGAGGTTGTTAATCCAAGGAATGGATCACACTAAGTATCTTCTTCAAGCGAAGAAGCCTCTTACAGCAGTGAAAGTACAGAAATGAGAAGCTAAACTAAAAGAAGAGTGCACAAGTGTTGTTACAATGTTTGCTTGTTGTATTGAAAAGCTTCTGGACCAAGACTATATTTATTGCCTTGGTCGGGGCGTCTGGAAGCGTTCCAGGCACCTGGAGGGGGATAAAGTTTTATCCCCTTCGTAATGGATCGTGGTCAAACGCGATCCGGTCAAAGTCGAGTTCCAGGCACCCGGAATCGCTCCGGGCGTCCGAACCACTAAAGTCAACATAGTTGACTTTCAGTCCAGGCCCTCTACTCTGGTGATGCTCGCCTCGGTCAGAGTCTTCCGCTCCGGCTCTGCTCGCTTGGGTGATTTCGGCCAATCGAAATAAGGCTCACCCGAACCCAATATCGGCCTTCTCGAGCAACCTTCCACTCCGGCTTCTCATCCCTGGGAAGCACAGTGCGCTTCCTTCTCGTCCGCCCGCATACTCTTTCGCAGCACCTCGTCCCTCGGACACACCGAGCTCGTCGGCTCTCTCCCGTGTCGTCCTTCTTGCTAGCTACGTCTTTTGCTCGACTTCCTGTGCTCCTAAGCTCCTAAGCTCCTGCACACTTAGACACACGGTTAAAATACCTCAGGGCCTAATCTAACTTGATTAATCACATCAAAATAACCTTGGGGTTCGAACAATCTCTCCCTTTTTAATTTGAGCAACCCAAGTTAAGATAGGGTAAAAAGACATAAAATTAAAACAATAAATTATGCAATAAAGTCTAAAAATAAAAAATTGTAATCTACCTCCCCTTAGACTTAAACTTTTCCTTCTTCCCCTTTGTTCACATAAAAAATAGGGTACCAAGAAAAATCTAAGGGTACTAATTTTAAAAAAAAACTTTGAAAAAAATCTTGAAAATTATTTTGTTATCATAAAAAATTTGTAATAATTCAAAAAAAAAATTAAGTAAAAGAAATTTCAAGCAAAAAACTTTCTAAGTTAAACAAAATTTTCTAAGTTAGACAATTTTGCAAAAAATTTGAGAAATTTTTCTAAGTTTTCACAAAAAAAATATTTTTGGAAAATTTTAAAAAGGAATTGAGTAACTCTTTTAAAGTATTATCTAATTTTAATTTAATGCTTTATCAGTTAGTCAATTAAATTTTTTATTTCAATACTTGTTAGGCAATGGCGAGGCACTATGCCTTCTTGGTTATTAGAGCAACAACCACTTTTTAGACAAAGCCTCATAAAGAAATTAAGCGTTTAATTTTCTCACTGAAAGCGCTAAGTCTAATTAAGGTTTAAGTTAGACAAGATTTCGGAATCCAATATAGGTTCTGGCCAACTTGATTAATTAGGTATTTCTTAGGGACATATTTCTTTGAAATATTTCTAATTTATCCCTTCTGATATCTAAAATACCATTTAGATTAATGAATTTTCTAAAACTTGCATTAGATGAACATGCAAGAATTTTTAAGTTATTTATTTCATTTTGTAAATTATCATTTTCCAATTTTACTTTGTCAAACTCTTCTAATGGGCAAAGCTTAGCTAAAATTAATTTAAAATTTTTAATCTCTTTTTCTAATTTGCAGCAATCTTTAGTTAATATTTTAACAAACTTAAATATTTTATTGGGAGGAAGAGATCGTACCTGACTTACCTTATCGATCTCGTTATCCGTGGCTCCCCTGAACTGTTGCTTTCTTTTAACGTAGCTCCCCCTTCATCGATGCTCTCGATACTCATTTCGGACGAGCTTAAATCGTAGCCCTTGTCTTGATGACTTGCCATTAATGCAAGTCCAGAGAAGGCCTCGACTTCTGATTCAGACGACGTATCGTTCCACGTCGCTTTTAGTGTCTTGAACTTGTTTGTTTGAACAGGCTTCTTTCCTTTGTCCTTGTCCTTGTTCGTTAGTTTAGGGATGTTGTCTTTGACATGCCCTTCTTCGTTGCAGTGGTAGCATCTGATCGTCCTTTTCTTTCTACCGTACGGATGGTTAGTTTTATTTGAATTAAACAACTTTTTAAAGCCTCTTACCATTATTATCATTTCCTCGTCGTTGAGAGAAGATTCTGACTCATGCTCGTCTCTCGTTACCTTGAGGGCGATGTTGTGCTTCGGCTCCTTCGTACCTGCACATCTCGATTCATGCACATCAAACGTAGAAAATAATTTTTCTAAGGTAATAGTTTCTAAGTCCTTAAAGATATAAAAAGCATCTACTAGTGAAGCCCATTTCGTATCCCTTGGGAATGCATTTAACGCGTACCTTAGCAAATCTCGGTTACTTACTTTTTCTCCGAGATTCGATAGTCCGGTGATGAACTCCTTAATTCTTGAGTGAAGATGCGCAATTGTCTCGTCTTCTTCAAGCTGTAGGTTGGTCAGCTGGTTGCAAAGTAAGTCCCATCTCGCGAGCTTGGCTTCGGACGTCCTTTCATGTAGCTCAAGGAACTTCTGCCAAAGCTCCTTTGCTGAGTCGTAGTTGTTGATCTGGTTGACTTCTTGTGACAGAAGGACGCTAAGCAGATGGAACTCTGCTTTACAGTTTGCCACATAGTCGCCCTGCTCCTTTTTTATCCACTGGTATTTTTTCCTTACATTCCAGTGCTATAAAATCGAATTCCATTATTAGAAGTAAATCGAAATCCCTAGCTATTAATGTAAAGTATATGTTGACCACACCTTTTAATCATACGCTCTCATTCCTCATTAATGCCACCTGTTGTAGAGACGTGTCGCGATCCTCTGCCGCTGAATGTGTGATGTGATAGGCAATTGTTGGGATTTGATGTAACGGCTACATTTTCAAATTCAACAGTTAAAATTAAACCTCGTTTTCCAAATCCCTCAGTCGGATGGCTCGGGGCAATCGTCAATAGGTTTTTGGCTTATTTCCTACCTGATTCCGCCACCGGTTGACCTGGCGACCGCCCCTACTTCAATTATCCTTTCCTCTCTAATATCCAAGTCCAAGGGCAGGGCTACTTTGGAGCCTTAAGATCCAAATGTTCATAGGCATATTACAACCATCATCATATTACCAACTGATGACGGGCACCATTCAGACGACGTAGAGCCATGCTCCCTAGAACACTAGATCAGGATACAAGGTTCACTAGCCCAGACTTGGGCAGATGCTAGGGCCAGGGCAACAACAATTCTACCCCGGAGAGCTTGCTAACAACTTTAGTCAAAAATCTACTAGGGTAAGCTTATCTGGAATTTCTTATTCATTTTTCCTGGTCGGCCATAACTGACTTCTTTTAATTGCAGTTCTGGGAAGAAAGTTTGGTCATGTGCTAAAGATTGGCCTTCCTCAAGCATGAAAATAGGCAACTGCAAGCTTTAATCAGGGCATCGAGTGCCTCGCAGGCCATGGTCAATTGGCTCACTGCTGAGGTGACTCAGCTAAAAGAAGATTTGGTGAAGACCTCTGAATAGTTGCTAGAGTCCGAGCGAGCATTGACGGTGGAAAAGAATAAGAATCACAACCAAACTCTTTAACTCGACCGACTAACCAAGTAGGCTCATAATTTTGAGTCGAAGATTAACTCTGCATGCTAGGAAGCTTCAGGCTATTGAAGATCTGGACATCAAAAATAAAGAGGCTCGACTTCTAGCAAAAAAGTTTGAAGAGGTGGAGGCAGCTCTGACTACAGGGCAAGTTAGCCGCACAACGGAACAAATGGCTAACGAGCTCCAGATCGAGGAACACCAACAGATAATCATTGAACAAGACGCCAAGCTGCAATCACTAACGACTGAGCTATAGGCGTCCAATGCTCAATTTACCAAGTTCAAGGAGGAAGAGCCCGGTCAGCTAGAGGCCTTCAGAGTCGAGTACCTTCGCTTGGAGGCTTTCAATCAGATACTGACCAATCAGACCTTCCGATTATTCGACTATGGCATCGATGGGACCCTTCAGTAGCTGAAGGAGGGCGACCACCTTTCCACTGAGGTCTCAGACAAGTTCATCCAAAGGGAGAAGATCATGGATTCACTCCTAGATGATGTTACCACTGATTTGGCATGATTTTTTTTCAACTTTATCCACCTCCTTTTGTATTAACACAACATTTTTTATAAAAATTTGCTAAGTTTAACTTGATATATGTTCATTCTGCATTTTAGATTTCTAATTCATGTTATCCTTTACTTTTCGTCCCTGAGACTTAACTTCTTCTATTTTCTTATCATGAGAGTCATACGAGGCATGAGAACTAAGTTCATCTGAAACTCGTCCGAACGACTTGATATTCTAGGATACCGAGCGTGAAGGCTTTGCTAGCTTATAACTTGGCCGAATGACACAAGAGTCCAGAGGCGTGAGAGATTAGCTCACTTATAATCCCTTCGAATGGTGTGAGAGTCTTTGACACTTAGGCGTGAGGGTTGTGCTCGCTTATAACTTGGCCAAACGACACAAGAGTCTGGAGGCGTGAGAGCTTAGTTCACTTATAACTCGCCCGAATGGTGTGAGAGTTTTTGACACTTGGCACGAGGGATTTACTCACTTATAACTTGGCCAAACGACACAAGAGTCTGGAGACATTAGAGCTTAGCTAAATTATAACTCACCTAAACAGTACGAGAGTCTTTGACACTTAGCGTGAGGCCTTTGCTCGCTTATAACTTGGCCGAACAGCTCAAGAGTCTGGAGGCGTGAGAGCTTAGCTCACTTATAACCCGGTCGAACGATGCAAGAGTATTTAACACTTAGTGCAAGGGCTTTGCTCACTTATAACTTGACCGAACGGCTCAAGAATCTGAAGGCGTGAGAGCTTAGCTCACTTATAATTCAATCAAATGACGCGAGAGTCTTTGACATTTAGTGATAGGACTTTGCTCACTTATAACTTGGTAGAACGACTCAAGAGTCTGGAGGTGTGAGAACTTAGCTCACTTATAACTCGGTCGAATGACGTGAGAGCCTTTAACACTTAGTGCAAGGGCTTTGCTCATTTATAACTAGGATTGTAAATGAACCAAGCGTTTATGAACAAGCTTGGTGTTCGGCTTGGTAACAGCTTGTTTATGTTCGTTCAATATACACAAGATTAATTAATCAAACAAGCTTGAACAGCTCGTTAAACTAAATAAACAAACTTGAACACATATGTATTCAGCTCATTAATGTTTGTGAACATCGTTCGTGAACAATGTTTGTGAACATCGTTCATGAACAATGTTTGTGAACAACGTTCGTGAATAATATTCATTAATAAAACTCTTTTCAATATGTTAAATAAATAATAAAATAAAATAAATAAATAAGTTTAAATTATCAAGCTCAATAACTAATCAAACAACTAAAAATTTTAAACAATCAAACAAGCTTGAATTGAGAGGTTGATAACATTTAAACAACCAAGCTCAAGCCAAGCTTGAATTGAGAGCTCAATGACATCTAAACAAACCAAGATCAAGCCAAGCTTCAAACAAGCTCAAGTTCATGAAAAATAAACTAAGCTAAGCTTGAACACTCATCTCAAAAGTTTGGTTCATTTTAAACTCAGCTTGGCTTGGTTACCTTATCAAACAAGCTTAAACACCCCAAAGCTCGGTTTGACTTGTCTACAGCCCTATTTATAACTTCACTGAATGGCTCAAGAGTTTGGAGGCGTGAGAGCTTAGCTTACTTGTAACTCGCTCGAACAGTGCGAGAGTCTTTGACATTTAGCGCGAGGGCTTTGCTCGCTTATAACTTGGTCAAATGGCTCAAGAGTCTAAAGGCATGAGAGCTTAGCTCACTTATAACTCGATCAAACGACACAAGAGTCTTTAACACTTAGCATGAGGGCTTTACTCGCTTATAACTTGGCCGAATGACTCAAGAGTCTAGAGGTGTAAGAGCTTAGCTCACTTATAGCTCGACCGAATGGCGCGAGAGTTTTTGACACTTAGCACGAGGCTTTCGCTTACTTATAACTTGGTCAAATGGCTAAAGACTCTAGAGGCATAAGAGCTTAGTTCACTTATAACTCATCCGAATGGCGCGAAAGTCTTTGACACTTAGCACGAGGGCTTTGCTCGCTTATAACTTGGCCGAACAACTCAAGAGTCTGGAGGTGGAGAGCTTAGCTCACTTATAACTCGCCCGAATAGTAGGAGCGTCTTTGACACTTAGCGCGAGGGTTTTACTCGCTTATAATTTGGCCAAACGGATCAAGAGTTGGGAGGCATGATAGGCGTGAGAGCTTAGCTTACTTATAACTCTGTCGAACGACGCGAGAGTCTTTAACACTTGAGTATGAGGGTTGTGCTCGCTTATAACTTGGTCAAATAGCACAAGAGTCTAAATTACTTAATAATTTTTCATTTAAACTTTCCTGCATTCATAGAATAAATATGTTTACAATTTACATAAATTCGATTGCAAACTTACTACCCATCCCTATAAGGCTGTAGATGGGTTGCACTCCAAGGCCGCTCCAGATTCCTTCTATTCTCATCTTGTAGATAATAAGATTCGAGCTGAGCCTCTGAATCACTTTATATAGTTCACCCCATGGGGCTTCCATCTGGCTAACATCACCGATCAGCTTGACCGTTAACCATTGGTCGTTGTTAAGGCATATTCTTAACTAAGTCGTCGACCTGAAATGATATGGGAATCACCCTCTGGTTGTAGTTCTGCTTCATCTTTTGCAGGTACGCCATTAGCCAAACAACTACTTTATCTCTGATTTTGTCAATCAAGTCTAATTCGATAAGACGCCGCTCGAGGCGAGTCATCGAATCGGGGTACCTTGCCTATTCACCCATCCCAGACGAGCACGTTCTTGGAAGAGGATCCTTGTGTCCTTTCAATTCAGCCTTGCTCTGCTGAGGGCATGCAAAATTATGCCCGGTGATATGAAATCGGCGCGTTCGGTGCTTCCCGGAAAGCACCAGTCGACCTGTTGTTCGGCTTGTGGTCGGCGGGGTCTTTCGTTCAAACTCTTAGGTTAACTCGTTGGCTTGTCACTGACACAACTAATTCGTTCAGCGATCGATAGTCGGCTGCTATCTCTTGCTACTACTGCACCATCTTTGTAGTCCTGACACTTATTAGTATCTCTAAATCTTCTTGGGTTAGCGTCACGGTGGTAAGTTATCCAATATCCTCCATCTTCATGTTTTGGCTATAGGTGAAGTTCCCATGCATGACGCTAAATATGATCCTGTTCGAAAGGAGAGAAGATGGTAGGCTAGGATCGTGGATCTGCAGTTGACTTGATGGATACTCCTCGCTGTCCTACAAAACCAGGAACGTTAGTTCTGGGCTAGGAAGGGATTCCCGGTGTTGGCTGTCCGACGCTCAAGTTAGTCCTCTACTCAGTGGAGAAGAACAATATGAATAGTAGCTAGAGTGTGTAGAATAACAAGATATCGCATACCTCTATCTATGGGTGGAAACCCCCTTTTATAGTGTCATTGTAGCATTTGTGTACGTATCTCAAAGTGTATATAGGCTTTCCAAAGTGTTCTAGGATAAGACAAGTTAAAAAGTGTATCTGACATCTTTCCTTAAATGAACACACAAATCTCCAATGTGACAGGCTAGAAGTTTCTAAAATACGATTTGCCTGCTAGACATGTTCTGTTATCAGTGTCACAAACTTCTAAAAGGGTACGATGAAATATATAGGTGGGTTCCACTGTAGGCTGACCGAAAGCTGCTTGATGGGGATGTCCTAGCTCGATCATACTAAACAGAGCTATTTTCCTTCACTCAGCTTTCCTATTGTCAAAGGGCTACCTTTTGTCCGACCGGACATGCCATCTGGTTGACAGAAATGGTGGTCCGAGAGATTTACTATTTAACTCTTAACCCCAGTCACAAGTTTTCAGAGGACGGTCGTCTGGACAGTCACATCCGATTAACATTGGAGGCTCGTTCGACCAACTTCGCTCAATCTGTGGACCTGGGCTTTTAACTATTTTAACTTTGTCCTCCACGTCAATTGCTCTTCCCTGCTTTGACCCATTTTTAGTATGGCTCATCTTTATCACCGCATCATATAAATTATCTACTTCTCTTATAGTTTTCCTTTATTCTCTTTTTTCCCTTATAATTTTTCCCCTCCAAAGTATATCGGCTTCTGTAAGAAGTCAAAACTTTAGAACCATGGGCTTTCATGGGCCTATTGGGTCGTCTTGATAACTAGCATCACCTATTAATATAAAAAGATGTTAATTAGATTTGATTGACTTTTGATCCCATCGAGAAGTGGTGACTAGTGGACTATTGATGACTGGCTTAGAGTTTGACTAGGAGAAGGCTTTGACATGGGAACACAGGGGAATACCCGCAAGCATAAGTAGAAGGAAAAGGAGGAAGAAGATCATCAGTAAGCAAGCTAGGGGGGGTCCTTAGAGCGGCTACTTCGATGATCAAGTCACTATCTGAGGAAGAAAAAGAATAGTGGAATCATAAAAGAAAGGCGATAGACTCGTGTACTTGCGCCAGTAGAGAGGAACCCCTTTTATAATACCTCTGTGATCTCCATACTTAATGAGACATCACATCACTACTAGACAACCTGTCTGATCACCATGCTTCCACTGTATCCAGCGATCTCATCATAGGTATGGGAGGGGTATTGTGTATCTGTGCAAAAATATAATCCTCTGATTCTATGATAAACTCACGTGTCGTATTAATTGCGAAATGAGCTCATGGACCAGAAGGTCTATTGGGCTGCTAGTCAGAAGATGGGCCAATAACATGAAATCCAACCTCTCATGAGTGATTGGCCCATGCTAGCATCCTAGTGGGGAGCTGGGCCCTTGGGATATCCGATCGACATTAGCTGATCGGGATATGATGGGGAGCAGAGCCTCGTAAGCATATGGCTGAGTGGGGAGTTGGGTCCCTGAGAGTATGTCCAATCAACATTAGCCAATCAAAATGTGATGGGGAGTAGAGCCTCGTAAGAATCTGGCTAAATGGGGAGCAAAACCCTCAAGAGTATGTTCGATCAACGTTAGTCGATTAGGATGTGATGGGGAGAAGAGCCTTGTAAGCATCTGGCTAAGTGGGGAGCATAACCCCTAGGAGTATATTCGATCGACCTTAGTTGAACGGGATGTAATGGGGAGCAGAGCCTCATAAGCATCTGTCTGAGTGGGGAGCTAGACCCCTAAGGTGTCCGATCGGCCTTGGCCGATCGTTGTGGGGAGATCTCACCAAGCAGGTTACTCGGGCTTTGACCTATCTTGGATTTTGACTACCACTTACTCTGATCTGTTGACCTTCAGACCCCACTTGGGTACCCTTCTCATTCGTTGTATCACAAACATCTCTTTCAAGTCTAGTCGAAAAAGGCCTAAGATCGACTGACTAGACCCCTACAAGCTTTAGTTTTTCGATCGGCTTCTTTGTCCTGACTGACATCACTCCGCTATGTTTACCATTGATGTTATCCACCTCAAAAAGGGGTGTGTCAGATGCCATGAATGGGCGGTAATATGAGGCAATACATGTGATGATGTATCATGGTGATGATTTGCTTGTCAAATCCATTATAAATGTCCTTTCCTATAGTGTCACCACGTGGTCCATGATGTGCGTAGATTATATACTCTTTTATGCATGTTTTTACGCACATTTACATACTTTGAGCATGCTTGATCTATGCATTTTTATACTTCCAGCTTTCCTTTTAGCATATTTACTCTTTTGGTTCGGAGATCTGCTTTTTGTGCATTTTCTGTACACAGGAGTCGAAATTGGTGAAAATTATGCGTCCTCAGGCAAGTTTGGAAGTAATTGAAGGGAGAGAGCATCAGGCCGTGTACCACACATGGCCGTGTAGTCTTAACAGGAAGGGAAGAGGACATGGCCGTGTGAATCTCACACGGTCGTGTCTTGATTTGAAGAAATCATAGCAGATGCCTTACATGGCCGTGTGCATCTACACGGCCGTGTGAGGTTTCCAGAGACCAAGCAGGTGGTGGCCGTGTGCATCACACTGCCGTGTGAAGTTTCCAGAGACCAAGCAGGTGGTGGCCGTGTGCACCACATGGCCGTGTAGCACTTCCAGAGAACAGTAGGGTCCTGGCCGTGTGGAGTCACACGGCCGTGCAGCTTTGGCAGAGAGGGAACTGGGCATGGCCGTGTGAATCTCACACGGCCGTGTCGTGGGGCCGTGTGGCGCCCGACTTCCTCCTCTATTTAAACCTTCCTTCATGAATTGAAAGGGGATCTCTCCCCCTTTGGGAGAAGGCAAGATTTGGTGGTTTCCTCCCATTCTTGGGAGGATTTCTGGGCGATTCTAAGGGAGTTCTTGACGATTTCGACTCCGGAGCGAGGATTGGATCCGAAGATGAGGCTTCTTCGTAGATAAGTTTTCTCCTTCCCCTTTTCTTGGTTTCTTGGATTGGGGATTTAAGAAATGCTTGTAATCTTTATTTCTTCGGGTATTCTTCCTCGATTCATGGAGTAGATCTTGTATTCTAGGATTAAGGGAGTATTTGTATGATGGATTGATGTAATCTCATATGGATTTGCCATTTTCTTGTTTCAATGACATTGTCTTGCTTGTATCAATTAGATCTTGAATGATTAATGGTGATTTGTGCTTAATTCTCATTCTTGATTGATTGTTTGGATTTCTTGTGGACTTTGTAAAGATAAACTCTCACTCGATCATCCGAGGGATCCATGTGACAGGTGCAAGCCCGTGTAAGGACGTTTGAGAGATAATCTTGAAGAGGAAATAGGAATATTCAAGAGAGTAGGATGGATTTTGTGATTAGTTTCTTATATCTTGATAGATTAATAAGTTGTGGGCTTCTATGTTGATATCCGAGGAAGGCATAGTAATAGGTGCGCTTCTGTGTAAGGACAACGTAGGTTCACGTCTAATTGATCATATTTAGATACATTTCTCAGTCCTTAGCCGGTTATCTATTGCAAGAGAGAACCGGCAACTTTCTACAAGTGTTTGGCAATTGGGGGATAAGAATTAGTGAACCATTTACATTCAAGAAACCTTACAAAGAAACCGAAACTCCTAGAATCTCCCTTTATCATAACCCAAAACACTAAACTCTTGTTTGTTGATATTTAATATTAGATTTGTTTACCTTCACTTTGCATTTGAAACGATTGGATAGTTGTTTAGCTAATTCACATTGAGACATTTCTAGTGCTTATTCCAGTCCCTGTGGATACGATAATCTTTTATATTACTTGCGACATTTTCGTACACTTGCGGAGCGTAACAAGTTTTTGGCGTCGTTGCCGGGGACTGCGCTATAACATTAGGAATTATCAATTGAGTTAGACTAAACATAACATTTGTTTTCCTTTCATATTGCGTAGTTGTAACTAATCATTAGATTTCTATTTTTACTTTCTTGTATAACTTTTACTTCTTGTTAATTCTTTTTGTACAAATTCAATTCTGTATTTTTGATTCCTTTATTTTTCTTTTTCTGTTGAATTGTCATTTGCTATCTTGTTCTTATGTATGAGAAGATCTAACTTTGCAGGGGAATTCTTTCCTTTTGTCCCTGAGATTGACAGAACTTCCCATAAAAGAAGAATTCTACAAAGGCAAATCGAAGAACAAGAATATCTAAACATGGTGTGCAAGTCACTAGGAGATTATGGAGCTCCGAAGTCTGCAAAACAAATGGGAGCAATTGTTTACCCTAACATACAAGCAAGAAATTTTATACTCAAACCATCTTTTGTTTCCATGGTTCAGAAAACTCAGTTTGGAGGATTGGAGATTGAAAATCCTTATTCCCATTTGATGGAGTTTTATAGATATTGTGATACTTTGAAATATGAAGAAGTTTCATCTGATATTGTCCAGCTGCTTGCTTTTCCTTTTAGTCTGAAGGATGCTGCAAAAAGATGATACAATTCTCTAAAGTCTCAAAGTATCAGAACATGGGATGAGTTAGAGCAAAAATTCCTTGACCAATATTTCCCTCCAAGGAAAACTACTTATTTGAGAAGTCAAATTTTAAATTTTAAGCAATTGTATGGAGAAAAATTATACCAAGCCTGGGAAAGATATTCTTCTCTTCTGCAGTTATGTCCACATCATGGAATTGAGAAATGGTTAATTATGCATTTGTTCTATATTGGGCTTTCTTTCTCAAATAAGAATCAACTGGATTTAGCATCTGGAGAATCATTTTTGAAAAAAAGTCTAGAAGAAACTTTTGAGATAGTTGGCAGAATTATGCAAAATTCCAATGATTGGGCAGAGCAAGATAGCTCATTCTTAACATTGGATATCATTAGAGAAAAGGATGATGTTGAAAAAGGGCTTATCTTGAATCAAAATGATTTCCAAACATTATTTCCTTGGTGTTGTGAATCATTATCAAAAATGTTTGGTGAAAAAGCATTTTCAACAGAAAAGGGGGTATGTCTGGGTGATCATAAGGAGGATGATCTGTCTTTAGACAATGAAGAGTTGTTAGAAGAAAGCTTGGCTAAGGAGGAGACTATGTTGATAGAACAAGAGCCAGTTTTACCAGAAATAGTACCACCTCAACTTGAACTTAAACCATTACCACCAAATCTTAAGTATGAATTTCTTGGGCCGAATTCTACTTATCCAGTTATAATTAATGCTCAGTTAAATGAGTTTAAAACAAATAGACTGTTGGATGAGTTAAGGTTGCATAGAAAGGCCATTGGATATACAATTGATGATATAAAAGGGATTAGTCCATCTCTCTGTATGCATAGAATTTTACTTGAAGAGGGGTACAAGAACTCAATTGAGCATCAAAGGAGACTAAATCCAAATTTAAAAGAGGTAGTAAAGAAGAAAGTGATTAAACTTCTTGATGCAGGGATTATTTACCCAATTTCGGATAGTGAATGGGTGAGTCCAGTCCACGTGGTTCCAAAGAAAGGAGGAATGACTGTTATCAAGAATGAAGAAGATAAGCTAATTTCAACACGAACAATGACGGGGTGGCGAATGTGCATTGATTATCGGAAGTTGAATAAAGAAACAAGGAAGGATCATTTCCCTTTACCATTTATTGATGAAATGCTTGAAAGATTGGCTAAACATTCCTACTTTTGTTACTTGGACGGATATTCTGGATTTTTTCAAATTCCAATTCATCCTCAAGACCAGGAGAAGACTACTTTTACTTGTCCTTATGGTACCTTTGCTTATCGTCGGATGTCATTTGGGCTTTGTAATGCTCCAGCCACTTTTCATAGATGTATGATGGCAATTTTTTCAGATTTAATAGAAAAAATTATGGAGGTTTTCATGGATGACTTCTCAGTCTATGGGAATGACTTTGATTCTTGTTTGTCAAATCTTTCTACTGTTCTAAAAAGGTGTGAAGATATAAACCTAGTGTTGAACTGGGGAAAATGTCATTTTATGGTTAAGGAAGGAATAGTTTAGGGGCATAAAATTTCAGAGCGTGGTATTGAGGTAGATTCAGCAAAAGTGGAAGTAATAGACAAATTACCCCCACCCATCAATATAAAAGGAGTTAGGAGTTTTTTAGGACATGCTGGCTTCTATAGACGTTTTATTAAGGACTTTTCAAAGATTTCCAAGCCATTAACTAATTTGTTGATTAAAGATGTTGAGTTTTGTTTTGATAGCGAATGTATTGAAGCCTTCAATAAAATCAAGAGTGCTCTTACAACAGCTCCAGTCATTCAAGCACCTGATTGGGATCTTCCTTTTGAAATAATGTGTGATGCTAGTGATTTTGCTGTAGGAGCAGTTTTGGGACAGCGAAGAAATAAGATTTTACATGCGATCCATTATGCAAGTAAAACACTTGATGCAGCCCAAGTAAACTATTCTACTACAGAAAAAGAATTATTGGCAGTGGTATTTGCTATTGATAAATTTAGATCTTATCTAGTGGGATCAAGAGTAATAGTATATACTGATCATGCAGCTATCCGGTATCTACTTGGAAAGAAAGACGCTAAACCTAGGTTAATCAGGTGGATTTTACTTTTGCAAGAGTTCAACCTTGAGATTAGGGATAAGAAAGGAGCTGAAAATGTAGTAGCGGATCATCTGTCTAGAATATCTCAAAAGTCATAAAATGAGGTGGATTTTGATTTGCCTATTGATGACATATTCCCGGATGAACACTTATTAGCCTTATCAAGTGTGAAAACTCCTTGGTACGCAGAATTGTGAATTTCCTTGCTAGTGGAGTGTTACCTCCGGATTTTTCTCATCAACAAAGGAAAAAGTTTTTTTCAGAAGTTAAGAATTATGTTTGGGATGAACCTCTCCTATATAAGAAATGCAATGATGTGATTTATTGAAGATGTATACCTGAAGAAGAAGTTAGAGATATCTTGTTTCATTGCCATTCTTCGTCCTATGGAGGACATTTGGGTAGTTCAAAAACGATTACGAAAGTTCTTCAAGCAGGATTTTATTGGCCAACCTTATTCAATGATGCTAAGTTGTTTGTTCAGTCTTGTGATCAATGTCAGAGAACTGGGAATATAACTAGAAGAAATGAAACGATGTTAAATTACATTCTTGAGGTTGAGTTATTTGATGTTTGGGGAATTGATTTCATGGGACCTTTCCCTCTTTCATATGGGAATAGGTATATTCTTGTGGCAGTAGATTATGTGTCCAAATCTACGTGCGATGCGAAAACAGTTATCAAATTATTTAGGAGTATTATCTTTCCAAGATTTGGGGTGCCAAAGGCAGTCATTAGTGATGGAGGATCACATTTTATAGAGAAACAGTTTGAAAACTTACTTAGAAGATATGGAGTGAAGCATAAAGTAGCAACACCTTATCATCCTCAAACTAATGGGCAAGCTGAGATATCTAACCGGGAAATTAAGTCCATATTGGAAAAGACTGTATCCACTTCAAGAAAGGATTGGGCGTTGAAATTAGATGATGCTTTATGGGCATATCGAACTGCTTATAAAACTCCTATTGGGATGACCCCATTTCGATTAGTTTATGGTAAGCCTTGCCATCTTCCAGTTGAACTAGAACATAAGGCTTATTGGGCAATTACAAATTTGAATATGGATTTAAAGGAAGCAGGGGAGAAAAGGAAGCTTCAGTTGAACGAACTTGATGAATTAAGGATGGATGCATATGAGCATGCTAAATCTTACAAAGAAAGGACGAAGAAATGGCACGATCAACACATTCTTCGTAAAGACTTTAATGAAGGAGATTTGGTTTTGTTGTTCAATTCAAAATTAATACTTTTTCCTGGGAAACTTAAGTCAAGGTGGACGGGTCCATATGAGGTAAAGAAGGTTTACCCTTTTGGAGCTGTAGATATTTGGAACAAAAATTTTGGGATAATTAAGGTAAATGGTCAACGTCTGAAAAAATATATTCATGGTACGAAAATAGAAGAGGTACAAAGGTTGTATTTTTCTGAACCCCGCCCTCCAGATTGAATTCTTTTAGCTAGTATAAATTCATTTTGTTGGTTTTTACTTGTTCTTAATTTTGTTTTCAAGTTAGGTGCAAAACAAAGCTCGGCCGTGTGCTATACACGGCCAGGCAAAGGTTGCAGGGAAGGGAAGTGCTTGGGCCGTGTCACCCAAACACGGCCGTGTAAAGAATCCCGAGAAGAAAGATGGAGAGGCCGTGTCCTAGACACGGCCGTGCGAAGAAACCCGTGAAAGAAGAGGTTTAGGTCATGTCCCAGACACGGCCCGTGTCTGGAATCCAGAGAAGAAAGGGAAGGGGGCCGTGTCACAGACACGGCCGTGCGATGAGAAATGAACATGGCCGTGTGATATCACACGGCCTGATCCACATCTTCTTAAGGAATTAGGGCATGGGGCGGCACACGGCCGTGTACCGCCGCTTGTTCCTCTTTCCTATCTTCCCATTTCTAAAGGTTTAAACTACTTCTTCTAATTTTTCCTTCTCATTCTTCTTTAGGAGATTTGATTTTCTTTCATGGAAAACGTGATTGAGGAGATTTCGGCCACAAGAAAAGGGAAGGAGAAGGTGGTTGCAAGAAAGGAGAGGAATGTTTGCTTTAAAGGTATTTCTAATGACTTTGGTATTGTTTTCTCTAGTGATGAGCAACGATATAGATATTCTTCTTTATGTAAATGACCTCTTTTAGGCACTAGGTTTATTGATGTTGAAACTTTAGAAACTTTGGGGTTTAAGGATGATTTAGTTTGGCTATTTGAAAGGATAGGATGGAGTGGTTTAGTGAACATGAAATATCCTACTTATCCTAGAATTGTTTTTGAATTTTTAAGCTCAATAGAGGTTGATAATGTTCAAGGTGGGGGGAAGTGTAAATTTCGTTTGTTTAATGAAAGTTATGAATGGACGTTGGGAGATTTTAATACTTGTTATGAATTGCCAAAGAATGATGTGTGTGTGATTTTGCCCCAATTTGAGAATTCACGTTTTTGGCAACAAATTTCTGAACAACCGCTATTTGATCCTCATAATTCTAGAGTTTTCCAAATTATCAATCCTATTTTTAAATATGCTTACTTAGTCATGAAAAACACTATATTTGGAAGGGAGGACAAAGAGGGATCAGTAAGACTTATAGATTTGTATTGTTTGTGGGCAATGACCAAAAATGTTCAAATTAATTCTGGTTATTTCTTTCTTAGACATTTGGCAAAATTAGGGAAATCAAATTCTACCACACCTATTATTTTGGGGGGATTACTTACTCAATTGGCCTGAGTATTAGGATGTGATTTGAGTGAATTAGAGGTGGTGGAGAGTTCTTGTACATTGGATTTCAATTCATGTTTAGCAATGAAAATGATTAAGTATGAAGAGCATGGATTTAGTTTAGTCATTAAAAATGGTTTCCCTTTAAAATTGCCCAATCATGATTTTACTACAATTCATAATAAAGAGAATTGGTGTTTAAAGTTAGATAGGCAACAATCTAGAGCTTTGTCAACTTTTACTCCAAGAAATGTTTTTAAGGGTAACCAAGAGATTCATAGTTTTATGTTTCGAGAACTTAATTTTGCTTTAAAGAATATTCATAGTGATTTAGATTCAACTAATGAATTTCTTGAAGATAAGAAGCTTATGGAGGAGGAACTATTTAAAAAGCTACAAGATTGTTTCAAGAGTGAAAGAGAATTGTGTGATAAGATTTCTAAAATGATGAATGCTTATAGGGCTAAAATGGAATTTCATGAAGATCTTAGAGGTTTTATGAGATTTGTGCAGGATGATATTGATAAATTGTTTGAGTATCATAATTTTTTCAGAAACAAGGTTAAATGGTTTGTTAAAGATTTTGCATCTTCCTTCCCTGATTTTCCTGATTTTCCACCTCCTCCACCATATTGATTTCATCGGGACGATGAAAAGTTTAAGTCTGGGGGGGGGGGGTGTCATGTACTGTTTAGTTTGGTTTTCAGTTTTTAGTTTTTGTTAGTTTTTCACGTTGGTTCTTATTTTCATTGCTTGTTGCTTTATTTTGCTTGTTTTTGAAATAATCATGGCAAAAATATTTTTGAGAACATCAAATCTTCACTTATATGCTTTCTTGGATTCAAGTGAAATGTTAGCACGATTATTGTCTTGATTCATGATGTTCGAATGATGCTAGTAGTAAACTTTGTGTAGTTCTTTTTTCTATCTTGGGAAGCATTAATAAGCTAAGAATCTTATGGTGATGAGTTTTAGTTTTGGTTCAACCTTAAGGATTTTATCTTCACTACACTTGTGCTTGATGCTTGAATAGTTGATGTCATTGAAATAGTCATGATTCATCTTGTTTGCTTAGTACTTAGTTTCCATGGTGATTTCTCAACTTTCATTTTGGTTACTGGATGAGGCTCAAATCATTAAAGCTCATTTGGAAAAATCAAAATATCCCAACATGTGTGTTAAAAGTACATTTGTGAATAAGTTTTGCACAATGCAAACACTTATAAAAAAAAAAAAAAGGGATATAAAAAATAGTTGTCATGAGTGGAATCTAGCAAGTCACCCCTTTGAGACCGAGTTAGGTTACTGGGGAAATGACTGCTTAGCTTCTCTTGAGATTGAGCACACCTTTGAGACCTTGGGTTAGTTGAGAAATATGAACCAAGTGAATGGTGAGTAAGTGCCTATCACTGGTTACTTGCCTATCACTGGTTACTTGTCTTTCACTGGAAACATTAGGAATTCAAATTTGATGACGACTTGACTAGGACATGGATTGAAACTTGAAGGGTGTTGAGTTACTTTTACACTGTGCACAAGATTCTTATGCTTGAACCATACTTTACTTGTTTCCATGATCATGCTTGTTAATGAAACTTTTTGATAGAATTAGGAAAGTGCACTAGGTTTTATGAATGTGTTGTAGAACATATGAATTTAGACTGCAGCATTTTGCTTGAGGACAAGCAAAGGTTTAAGTCTGGGGGTGTGATGTGCGTAGATTATATACTCTTTTATGCATGTTTTTACGCACATTTACATACTTTGAGCATGCTTGATCTATGCATTTTTATACTTTCAGCTTTCCTTTTAGCATATTTACTCTTTTGGTTCGGAGATCTGCTTTTTGTGCATTTTCTGTACACAGGAGTCGAAATTGGTGAAAATTATGCGTCCTCAGGCAAGTTTGGAAGTAATTGAAGGGAGAGAGCATCAGGCCGTGTACCACACATGGCCGTGTAGTCTTAACAAGAAGGGAAGAGGATATGGCCGTGTGAATCTCACACGGCCGTGTCTTGATTTGAAGAAATCAGAGCAGATGCCTTACATGGCCGTGTGCATCTACACGGCCGTATGAGGTTTCCAGAGACCAAGCAGGTGGTGGTGGTGCATCACACCGCTGTGAAGTTTCCAGAGACCAGGGTGGTGGCTGTGCACCACACTACTGTAGCACTTCCAGAGAACAAGAGGGTCTGGCCGTGGAGTCACACGCATGGCAGAGAGGGAACTGGACATGGCTGTGTGAATCTCACAGGCCGTGTGGCGCCCGATTTCCTCCTCTATTTAAACCTTCCTTCCTGAATTGAAAGGGGATCTCTCTCCCTTTGGGAAAAGGCAAGATTTGGTGGTTTCCTCCCATTCTTGGGAGGATTTCTGGGCGATTCTAAGGGAGTTCTTGACGATTTCGACTCCGGAGCGAGGATTGGATCCGAAGACGAGGCTTCTTCGTAGATAAGTTTTCTCCTTCCCCTTTTCTTGGTTTCTTGGATTGGGGATTTAAGAAATGCTTGTAATCTTTATTTCTTCGGGTATTCTTCCTCGATTCATGGAGTAGATCTTGTATTCTAGGATTAAGGTAGTATTTGTATGATGGATTGGTGTAATCTCATATGGATTTGCCATTTTCTTGTTTCAATGACATTGTCTTGCTTGTATCAATTAGATCTTGAATGATTAATGGTGATTTGTGCTTAATTCTCATTCTTGATTGATTGTTTGGATTTCTTGTGGACTTTGTAAAGATAAACTCTCACTCGATCATCCGAGGGATCCACGTGACAGGTGCAAGCCCGTGTAAGGATGTTTGAGAGATAATCTTGAAGAGGAAATAGGAATATTCAAGAGAGTAGGATGGATTTTGTGATTAGTTTCTTGTATCTTGATAGATTAATAAGTTGTGGGCTTCTATGTTGATATCCGAGGAAAGCATAGTAATAGGTGCGCTTCTGTGTAAGGACAACGTAGGTTCACGTCTAATTGATCATATTTAGATACATTTCTCAGTCCTTAGCCGGTTATCTATTGCAAGAGAGAACCGACAACTTTCTACAAGTGTTTGACAATTGAGGGATAAGAATTGGTGAACCATTTACATTCAAGAAACCTTATAAAGAAACCGAAACTCCTAGAATCTCCCTTTATCATAACCCAAAACACTAAACTCTTGTTTGTTGATCTTTAATATTAGATTTGCTTACCTTCACTTTGCATTTGAAACGATTGGATAGTTGTTTAGTTAATTCGCATTGAGACATTTCTAGTGTTTATTCCAGTCCCTGTGGATACGATAATCTTTTATATTACTTGCGACATTTCCGTACACTTGCGGAGCGTAACAGTCCACCCATGTCTGGTTTTTAATCCCTGAAGAGACATTTGATGGTTAGGCCTTTGGAGGTTTTTGGCTCTTTGATCTGATGGCTGTGATAATTAGTCCGCCTTTTTGTTCTTGAGATTGAACGGTTGTGTCTCAACCCTTTGGGTTTATAAGCTCTGTTGGCACAGGGTTTTTACCCACGTGTTCTTCTTCCTTTCCAGCGCTCGCCATTCGTAGTTTCTGGCAATTCTCTTCTTAGGTTTCTCCTCTCCCCTTCGTCTGTAAGTTTCTCCCTAACACTTCGTGGCTTTTTTCGAACCATGGCCCTTGATGCCCTCTGTACATTCCCACCTTGTGATACACCTCCACCCTCTCTAATATCAACAGTGGAGACCTATCTTTTCATAAAAAAAAAAATAATGGAGACCTATTTAGTCCGCAGCAAATGGCTCGCGGTAAGGACAACATCAAATCAGTTTATGGCTGGGGTTTTGCCAAAAAACCAATGAGGGTGCGTAGACCCACCACAAAGGCCCATATAGCCCGCAATAAATAGCTCACGGTAAAGGTACATCTAATCCATTAATAGCTAGTCACTTGCTCAAAATGACTTCATGTGACTTGGAGGTGGCAGTGGTGACCCGAGGCCCATGGGCTGGGAGAGATTGACAGAGATTAGTTGGAGCTACTGATGGCTCCTAGACACAGGACAGTGGCAGATCAGGAGGACACATGATAGAGTATGGATAGCGAGGGTGAGATATGATGAGTATAGACACATATTAAGAGGACGACACACGAGCAGCATGGACACAGATCAAGGGCGATGTTGGTTGATACCTCAGCTCAATAGGCGGTTACCAAGGATGAGCATGCAGCTAGCATGCACAGTAGAGTGTGCGAGAGTTGGTACATGAGTGAGCACATATACACGATCATGGTTCCTCTTTCAGATTTGACAGTTTGTCAGACATGACATATGAGGCTCCAGGATCATTTTGTATGATTGTGCATTTTGATAATATATATTTACCTTTTCATAAAAAGCAGTGGAGACCTATACCAGATTAGGCTTACCGCTTTCGGATGGGATCAATCTTCATATGAAACATGTTATTTTGCATGGTTTAATTTAGATATAGGTTAAGTTAGTATTTTAATCTATAACATGAAATAGTCATTTTGTTATTTTAGTATTTGTATATTTACATCTATACTAATTTTAAAGTTCATTATCTTTGGTTGAAATATAAAAGATGTTGGAGTGTATACTGAAAGCCTAAGTTTTTGTAAACATTTGTTATGAATAAAGAATCATATTTGGTCAAATTATCTATATTTGTTTGTAGTTGTTCAATTAATTTATATTGTAGATAACATAGTATGTGGTGTCACATGCAGAAGATGATGTTATCAGTACCTTATAAATTATAAACAGTAGCTCACGACCAAAATGGAAAAGGAACAAACCATTAGAAGGTCGTAGTGTAATTAGGTATTAGTTTATCTTGACTATATAATTATACTAGTACACTCAGAGTGTATTGAGTATGATCATTTGAGGTCGTTTCTTTTATATTGACTTTATAAAGGAACAAAGACCTCAGTTATTATGGAAGTGTGTGCTCTTAATCCTAATATAATAACAAGCACATATATTTGATATTTATTTCTTTAATTTATCAATGGGTGAGATTTAGTTCGATGAATCAATAAGCCCGATAAGTTGGGAAATAATATCACTTATAGTGTGTGTTGTTGATTATAGAAGGAAACTGTGTCCTAGAGATACTAGGTTGATAATGTCCCCAAGAGGAGCTCATAAGGATTGTCATGTTAAACCCTGCAGGTGGACTTAGTCCAACATGACGATAAGGTTGAGTGGTACTACTCTTGAACTAAGATATTAATTAAATGAGTTGTCAGTAACTCACTTAATTAGTGGACATTCGATATCTTAAACACAGGGAGACTAACACACTCATAATAAGAAGGAGCCCAAAAATGTAATTTGGGATTGGTGCGGTAGTTCAATAATAGTTCTCTAGTGGAATGAATTATTATTGATAAAATTAAGTTGTGTGTTCGGGGCGAACACGGGATGCTTAATTTTATCGGGAGACCAAAACCAATTCCTCCTCTCGGTCCCTATCGTAGCCTCTTATTTATAGAGTACTATACACACCTATACCCACCTTCTATACCCACCTAAAGGGGGCCGGCCAAGCTAGCTTGAGAATCAAGCTAGGGTCGGCCTAAGCATGGTTTATGGGTGGCTGGCCCTAGCTTGAACCCAAGCTAGAAGGGGCCGGCCTTAATGAAATTAAAAAGAATTTTAATTTTAATTTTTATTATGTGGAAGATATAATTTATTAAAGAGAATTAAAATTAAAATATCTCTCTTAAAAGGATCTACAAAAAGATTAAAGAAAGAAATTAGATCTCTTTCCTTATTTGTAGATTGGAAAGATATTTTATTTTCTCTTTGAAAATTATTCACATGTTGAAAAATTAAAATTATAGAAATTTCTTTTTATCAACCATGAAGGGATTTTTGAAGAGAAATTTTATTTTTAAAATTTTCGGAAACAAATTAGGAAGTTTTAATTTGTTGATTGAAACTTGTCTAATTTGTCTCTCTATGATGTGGTCGGCCATTATAAGTTTAATTGGGAAATTTTATTTTATTTTTCTCAATTAATTCATGTTAAGGAAAATTAAGGAAATTTTATTGTAATTAAATTTCCTAATTTACCAAGGCTAAGGAATATAAAAGAGGGGGTTGGGGTGCCTTCATGAGGTACAACCTCTATTAATTTTCTCCCTCTCTTATTCCTTGGTGTGACCGGCCATCCTCTTCCTCTCTTCCTCTTTGTGGTGGCCGAAACCTCTCTCTTGGCTTGGAGCTCTTGTGGTGGCCGGATACTACTTGGAGAAGCAGAAGAAGAAGGAGAGAAAGCTTGTATCCCTTGGAGCTTGGTTGGTGGTTTTCTTCATCCTTGGTAAAGCTCTTGTTTTGGCCGAACCTAGCTAGGAGGAGAAGAAGGTGCTTTGGTGGTTTCTCATCTCGGAAGATCGTTGCCCACACAACGTCCGAGGTTAGAAGAGGAATACGGTAGAAGATCAAGAGGTCTTTCTAAAAGGTATAACTAGTAATTTTTTCTTTCCGCATCATACTAGTTATTTTTGGAAATAATATCAAATACAAGAGGCTTACGATTCTAGTATTTCGAATTTATTTTCGATGTAGTGTTCTTATGTTTATTTCTTTTCCTTGTGATTTGATTGTTCCTTTCGGTTAACCTAAAGTTATTTTAGGAAATTAAATATTAGCTTTCCATAAAAGGTTTTGTCTAGTCGGTGGTGGTTGCTCCCATATCCAAGAAGGTCATGTGCCTCGCCACGTCAGTACTGGAAACCAATTATGAAAATTAATATTTAATGGAATTAATAACTTAGGTGATTTGGATCGAACGTGTTAAGTTCTGCAGGAGATCCAAGTCAAAACCTAAAAGAACAAATAAATTAAACTATCAATCAAACGTGTTAAGTTCCACAGGCGATCCAGGTTTAATTTAAAAGAACACATGGTAGCTAGGAAAAGGTTCAGATCTTTGTACAAAATTTTTGTACAGTGGAACCTCTAGGTTTCCGAGTAGCAACCAACAAAAGATACTATAGTTTGTTAGTTGTTTGATCTAAAATCTAGGTTTCTTATGATTTAGTTTGATACATACTACAAGTTCAATATATGGGAAAATAAATTATATTTTAAATTCTTAATTTAATAGTTTTAGCAACCCATATAGTTTGTAACAAATATAATGAAATTGTATTCTCATTATGTAACAATATATATGAACAAAGTTTGAATGTACAATCAATTAAAAAATAAATTTATTAGAAATGATTTTATTGTTGAAGTTGAACAGTTTATGAATTTTGTTCAGAGACATCCATAATGTATGAATGATGTCGAGTTACGATGTCCGTGTAATCATTACAAATGTAGAAATAGAGTCTTCTATGATGAGGATACCGTGAAAGCACATATATGTAAAAATGGTTTTATGTCAAATTACTCCAATTGGTAATATCACGGAGAGCCTTATTTGTATGAACCAATTAGGCCTTCTAGTGGTTCATCATTTGGCACAACTGTTGCTAGGAAATTATCAACTAATGATATTGCAATATAATCAATGATTCATGATGCGATAAATACAGTTAATTATTCCAATATAGATGAAATATCAACACCTGAATATCAGCAACTATATGAAATATTAAATGCTAGTGAAAGAAAAGCATGAGAAGACATTCCTTTTAGTCATTGTCAACTATCAGCTATTGCAAGATTATTGAATATGAAAGTAAAACATCATTTTTCAAAAAGATGTTACGATGACATATGTCAATTGATGTCCGAGTTGCTCCCTGCTAATAACATAATGACTGATAACTTTTATGGTACAACAGAATTAGTTAAAGGTTTAGGTTTGCCTACAGAGAAGACATCATGATATTTTGGAATGAAGACAATGAACTTATTGAATGCAGAATTTGTACCCACCCTCATTATAAGCATCGTACTCACATACCAGGGAAAAAGAAAAATATTGTTTGGAAAGTGATGTATTATTTTCATTAACTGCTAGACTTCAACGCTAGTATGCATCTGCCACTACAGCTTGCCACATGATGTGGCATCATAAGCACGAAGAAGGTATCAAGTGTCATCCTTGTGATTCCCCTGCATAGAAACATCTTGATACTGTATTTTCCTCCTTTACAATGGAACCACATAATATGAGATTGAAACTTTTCACAGATGGATTTCAGTTAGTTGGGACAACAATATTCATCTTGGACAGTTATATTAACATCGTAAAATTTATAGCCATAGATGTGCATGAAAAATGAATTTATGTTCCTTACTATACTTATTTCTGGTCCAACCAATCCCAAAGAGAAAATAGATATTTTTTTGCAACCTCTGATTTTTGAGTTAAATGAATTATGGAACATAAGGTCTATGACTTATGATATTATAAGTAAAACTAATTTTAGATTGCATGCTATATTATTATAGACGATCAGTAATTTTTCAGCATACTCAATGTTGTTGGGTTGGAGCACGGCTGGTAAATTAGCATGCCCACATTGCTTGTCAGAATCTAATGTATTTTCATTACCTTGCAGTGGGAAAATATCTTAGTTTGATAATCACCATAAATTTTTACCAATTGATCATCCATTTAAGTGAAATAAAAAAAAAATCCTAAAGAATGTTGTAGTCAGAAAACTTCTCCCAATAGTCCATGCTTTAGGTGAAGAAATAATTGAACAAATAGATAATTCTATATTTCTACCAGTAACTCAACCTGGTTTTGATGAAATAAATAAATACATTGTTAGAATGTGTAAGTATGGTTTGAAAAAAATGAGTATTTTTTGGGAGATGTCATATTGGAAGTATCTACTCATTCGACATAATTTAGATGTGATGTATGTTGAGAAAAATTTCTTTGATAGTATCTTTAATACTATGATGAATGTGCCTGAAAGAACTAAAAACACTGCAAAATCACATGAGAAATTAAAAAAACTAGTCAACATACTATAATATCATCAGAATGAACAACCAATAAATTTCCAAAGACTTGTTATATATTGGATAAAAATGATAAACAAGCTTTATGTAGTTAGTTGAAAGAAATTAAATTCTCAAATGGGTATACATCAAATATAGCTCAATGCGTGGATATGAACAAGTTAAAGAGGTTTGGAATGAAAATCATGACTGTCACGTGTTTATGCAAAGACTTATTCCAATCATTTTTCAAGATTTACTTCCCAATGTTTGACAAGCACTTATGGAACTGAGTCTGTTATTCAGAGATTTGACGGCGAGGTATATTATGATAGTTGATATGCTTAGGCTAGAAACAAATATTTCTCTCATGCTATGTAAGCTGAAGCACATATTTTCATCCAATTTTTTTTATTCAATGGAATATTTATCAGTACATTTACCATATGAGGCATAAATAGCTGGTCATGTGCAGTACAACTGGATGTATCCATTTGAACATTTTATGAGAAAATTAAAGAATAATGTTTGTAACAGAGCAAGAGTTAAGAGATCAATATGTAATGCTCATCTGTTTGAAGAAGCATATTCCTTCTGTTCCTATTATGTTGTTGATAATGTGAAAATTAGGTATCGCAAGTATCCTAGAAATTCTGATGATGCTCAACTGATAGACCCATCGATACTTTCTATTTTTAAGTTTTCTATTAAGTTAATGGGTGCATCTATTTCTAGATGGTTAACTCAACAAAAATATCGTGCTACAAGAATATATATACTCTTAAATTGTAATGAGGTTAAACCTTATATAAAGTAAGTTAACTTCTCTAATTAAATATTTATTCCGTTTAATTTGTTTGCCTGATATCTCAATTGTTTTAAAATTACCTTCTTTCTCAGCTTATATGAACAACAACTATATCTACAAAATCTATCAATGGGTGTAAGTGAAGTAGTTGAAAAGTTGGAAACCAAATATGTATTATGATTTCAAATATATGTAAGTTAGAGAATTTTAAAAAAATTTTAGTTCGTGTGTATTAAGTTCAGTTCTAATTGATATCATAACTATTTGTAGGTGAAATATCATTTGTTTTTCAAATGTATAAGATGATAGGATAATGAATCTTGCATCAGAACTGCTTAGTAAAATAATAGTTTACTCTAGTTACTATACTAATGGCCTCAAATTTCACGTGGTACAACGAGATTTACGGAGATTAACCTATAATTCTGGTGTTTGCGTCAAAGGATCTATGAACAACAGTAACACTGAGTTTGATTACTATGGTAGACTTGACAAAATCATAAAGGTTGAATATCCTGTATTACCTATAAAAAGGTGTATATTGTTTAAATGTTTATGGTATGATCTGACCCCAAGAACATGCACCCGAATATATTCAAACTACAATTTAGTTGAGGTTAATACAAATAAAAGGTTCAATAAGTTTGAACCTTTCATTTTCAGAATATAAGCGGGTTAAGTTTTCTATCTTGAATATCCTATGAAAAAAAGAAGATTTAGTGAATGGTTGTCTGTTTGTCGAATGAAGATTCGCTCGACCATAGAAACGTTGAATACCATCACTACTCAAAATCATGATGCATTTCAAAATGATAAAGTGGAGAGACATTCAGTTAATTCATAATTCCAATCCACATCTCAATTACTTGTAAATGTTAATATCACTTACAAAAAGATAGATGATGATGAGATGTTCAACCATAAGAATTTTGTTGAACTATAATAAGGATTTAAAAATGATTAATATTGATTAGTCAGATATTAATATTGATTAGTCGGATGCTAATGAAAATTAAATTTTTAAAAGGTCCAGAACACCTTACTTTATATTTTGACCTGCCAATCTAGTATATCAACAAGATTATACATGCGCAACCAACTATTCTCTTGTAACAAATAATTATCCCAGACAAGCAAGAAATTGATGAGCAATAAATAAAGCTTATGAATAAATTCAAAACAAACTATATATACACTTTTATAATTTATTATTAGTTTTATCCATTCTCATTCTTTCAAAAATCCTAAAGTAAATTCATCGTGATAAATATTGTTATTTTGTCTATTAATAAATAAATTTAATTTAAAAAATAGCATATAAATTATCTTCTTCCCATATAATTTTCCTTTATTCTCTTTTTTCCCTTATAATTTTTCTCCAAGTATATTGTCTTCTACAAGAAGTCAGCGTCGCCTATTAACATAAAAAATGTCAATTAGACTTGATTGATCTTCATATGTGTCTCAAATTTAGTTTAAAAATGAAGAACTGTCTTGCCTAAACCACTTTATAATTGATACGGTGCGTGTTTTGTGGGATCGATAAGATGATGTGGCTGAAAGTCAAAACTACAGGGGGGTCAGGAATCAAGCTGACCTATAAGGCGAGAAGATCAGAAGTCATGCTAGCGTGGCTGGTCAACAGGCTAGCTGACAGGAAGTCAGCATGGTCAAAAATCAAGCCAGTGGGGCGGGTCAACAGTCTAGCTGGCAGGGAAGTCTGCAAGGTCAGAAATCAAGCCAGCGTGGCTGGTCAACAGTCCGGCTGACAGGAAAGTAGACGGAGGTCGAGAATCAGACTCAGCGTGCGGGTCGGAATGCTCAGGTCATGGATAAAAGCAGACACATATGGGTCGGGAATCAGACCCAGCGTGCGGGTCGGAACGCTCGTGCCATGGATAAAAGCAGACACATGTGGGTCGGCGGACAGACCCAGCGTGCAGGTCGGAACGCTCGTGACATGGATAAAAGTAGACACGTGGGTCGGCGCATGTGGGTCGGGAATCAGACCCAGCGTGTAGATTGGAACGCTCATGTCATGGAAAAAAGCAGACACATGTGGGTCGGCGGACAGACCCAACGTGCAGGTCGGAACGCTCGTGCCATGGATAAAAGCAGACACATGTGGATCGGCGGACAGACTCAGCGTGTAGGGCGAGACGTTCATACCATGGATAACAGCGGACAGATGCAGGTCAGGGAACCGACCCAGCGTGCAGGTTGGGACGTTCATACCATGGATAACAGCGAACAGATGCAGGTCAGGGAACCGACCCGACGTGCAGGTCGGGACGTTCATACCATGGATAACAGCGGACAGATGCAGGTCAGGGAACCGACCCAGCGTGCAGGTCGGGACGTTCATACCATGGATAACAGCGAACAGATGCAGGTCAGGTATGCAATTGGGATCAGACCATGGGTCAGGTCAGGGAACCGATCCAGCGTGCAGGTCGGGACGTTCATACCATGGATAACAGCGGACAGATGCAGGTCAGGGAACCGACCCAGCGTGCAGGTCGGGACGTTCATACCATGGATAACAGCGGACAGATGCAGGTCAGGGAACCGACCCAGCGTGCAGGTCGGGACGTTCATACCATGGATAACAGCGGACAGATGCAGGTCAGGGAACCGACCCAGCGTGCAGGTCGGGACGTTCATACCATGGATAACAGCGGATAGATGCAGGTCAGGGAGCCGACCTAGCGTGCAGGTCGGGACGTTCATACCATGGATAACAGTGGACAGATGTAGGTTAGGGAACCGACCCAGCGTGCAGGTCAGGATGTTCATACCATGAATAACAATATGCGGGTCGGGAATTAGACCCAACGTGCAGGTCGGAACATACATGCCTTAGATAGCAATAAGTAGATGCGGATCGAGAATTGGACCCAACGTGTAGGTCGGAACATACATGTCTTGGATAGCAATAAACAGAGGCGGGTCGGGAATCAACAGGTCATCGGGATGTACATGCTTCGAATGACGCAGACAAAGGTGGGTCAGGAGGCCAGACACTACATGACAAATAGGCCTGCAAGGAATCGTAACCATCTGTCAAAGAACAATCATCGCATGTCAGGGAATATTCTAACAGTGGGGGGCTCATACTCCTCTTGGTTCCTCCGCTAGCCTATGAGAGAAAGCCACGTGTCGACCACCGCTAGACAGAGCCTGACATCCGACATTTCCTGACATTCGCCAGGTTCCAGAAGCTTCAGTTGCAGTATAAAAAGGGATGTTTTGTCCCTTACGCAGGTACGCTCACTCGTGATTTCTTACCAGTCTTTTACTTTTCGTGCTTTCTCTGTGATTTCTGGGGAAAAAGTACCTGACTTGAGCGTCGGAGGGCCTGACCCGGGAACCTTTTTCCTGGTTTCTGATCTCTAACGACCGGTGGACTCGTCTGAGTGTGTGCAGATCAATAGCGTCATCATCCTGAGCCTTTCTCTCCGCAAAACCACCCGTGCAAACCTGTCCATGAGGTACCTCGCTGATTCAGCATCTCAACGACTCTCCGTCAACTTTTAGCACAACAAGGCCCGTCTTCATCCGACTCAGCTTCCGGACGGGATCAATAATCATGACCATCTATGTTGAAGAAAGTCATGATTTGTTGATGCCTTTGATTATTTTCCATGGATATTTTCCAAGTCAATTTAACCCTTTTGTTTAACTATCAATGTGCATGGAAGAAGTTTTCACCACATCCACAACTAAATCAGTGCCCAGCTTGGTACCTAAGAACCACTGCACCGAAGCCACCACGGCTACAATCATCGAAAAGGAAAGCCGCGAAGCCTAAGGACACGGAAGGAAAGAGCTAGGCAAATCTCCTTTCAACATGACCCAACACTGCACAAAGACCATTACAACTTTTAATGATGAAGTCAGTTCAATGTTAATACACAACAAAGTGACAAGAGAGACATGGAATTAATGTCCTATGATATGAAAAGTCCTATCGAATATAATTCATCAAATGATCTACACAAATATCAAATTGCAGTAACACTAGTTCTTCTCTGAAACATTCAAACATCTTCCTAAAAAGTAGCTGAAACTGCCTTTACCTGCATATGTTCGATGAATTCAGTGCATTGAGCTGCCGCTTTCAGTTCAGTGAATCATTCATGTATGGACATCAGCTACCTGTTTGGCTTTTAATACGGCCAATAACTCTCAGTTCAGACAAATTGTCTCCACATACACATTGTGTTTCTGTGTAGTTACTGAGACCATAAGCTGCATTCAGTAATGCTTGCAGCTTTGTTAATCAGGCGAGCAAGAGGAAGAATGGTGAGGTGGATTTTATTTACCTGCACCATAGAGAACAGATCAAACTCTGCTTAATAGTTGAACTCCTCAATGAACCAGCTGTAGCTGCTGCTGCTGCTGCTGCACTCAGTGGCATGCATCAGTGGTTATTTGAAAGGGAGAGGAGGTTGATGATGAACTCAGCTCAGTCAGATGTGGATCAGGGTAGGTTGGAAGTGAGCTTCAGTGAGGAGTGTGCATTCCAAACAGATCATCCTGCATAATGCTCAGTCAGAAAAGTATTTAGTGAACTTATAAGACTGATATTGGACATTAAAACAAACGTTGTTATGTGTTTCACTGATTGCTATTGAGTTTAACTATTGTTCTCTGCATACAATTTGCATGAAGATTGTCTAAGATTAACCATAATAACGATAGCAATCCATTCAAACAACTTAACATGTTACTAAATTCTGAAGAGATGCAGTTAACTTAATATGTTTCTATTTTTTGAAATAACACCACAGTCTTTAGTCTTTGAATGTAATAATATGGGAGAGATAAAATAAACAATAAATATATAGAAATTTAAAAATTAGATGCGCGAATTCTATAATTGTAGGCGGGTATCAATTACTAATAATTTTGACAAGAATGGTTAAAAATGTCCTTTGACTATTTTTTTTTTTTTAATCAGAGTAATTGATGACCTGATTTAATTTTTTAAAAAAGGAAAAAAGACTCTGGGTCAATGAATGGTAACACGTGGAGGTGGCAGGTGAGTAGAAAAAACTCACAGCTCGCACGTGCCCGGGCCTAATTTCAAGCTGCCATCGCTGCATGCGCCACTAAATGCCCTCGGCGTTTGGCGTGCGACGAGATAATTAGGTAGCGCGAGATGCTCGCGCACGCAATTTAAGGCCACGGCAGCCCACGCCAGATGACGTCATGCCCGCCTCGGAAAGCCCTCCCTTCCACCCACCGCGCTTCCTCCGCTGCCTCGATCGAATAAACGGTTCCATTATTAGGTTAATCCACTCCGATTTATCCAATTATTACCACAATCTAAAACCACATCTCCAAGATTCGAGCCGCCGCCTTAGATCCGGAATCAGCCAATGGCAGAGAAGCCCGCGCCGGCCCCCACCGCGGCGTCGTCATCACATGTCGCCGTTCCTAGCCATTTTATATGCCGTGCCTGGAGATCAAAGCCGCCGTCTTTCCTCTTCCGTCTCGCTCTCGGCTCTCCTCCTCCGCCTCCTCCCCGGTGTGCCAAAGAATCGAGCAGCGAGGAAGAGGAGCTGAGGAGGGGTGGTCGCACTCGGACTGCACTCTGCCACATCCGACATTGCTGTAAGCATTGAGCTCGGTTTCATTACTACCTGTCGCTTATCTCTGGCATTGCCTGCGGAAAGATCCGAACTTTTTCGTTCTTTGAGGGATTTCTTCACACTTGCACTGTTCGGGCGCTGTGCTCTGTAGAGCGTCGAGTCAAAGATGAAGGCTTCCGCCGCGAGGAAGGAGCAACCTACAGGTGGCAGAGGCAGACGAGGGAATTAATTTTGCTTGTATTTTTCCTCCTTTCACTGCGGCAAAAAACCTCCCCGCTCTGTCGTTTGTGACGATAAATCTGAGTTGGTGGCGAATATTGGGAGACACGAGACGATCACTGTAAGAGGAGTGCCTCTTTCTGCTGTCGAAGTGGAGCAATCAAATATTTACCTCTTTCTTCCATTATTTTCTTGATTTTTTTCTGACCCTCTCTTATAATTGTAGTAGGCCTTCAGATCAGGTGTTGTGGTTTGTTTTGTAGCTTTTGATAATTAAGCTGGAGCTCCGGCGCCATGGGCCGAGCGACGAGGTGGCTGAGGAGTGTTCTTTGGGGGAAGAAGGAAGCGAAGGCGGCAGGAAAAGACAATGCCAGCATCAGCGGCTACGAAGCCAAGGAGAGGAATAGGTGGAGCTTCGGCATCGCCAACTCCAAGCTGCGCCAAGACGAGAGCATGGGGCACCAGAGTCCCCTGTCGGCGACGGACGTGGCGTGGCTGAGGTCCTTCTACGACGAGAACGAGGAAGACGGGAAGCACGCAATCGCGGTGGCCGTCGCCACTGCGGCCGCGGCCAATGCGGCTGTGTCTGCTGCGCAGGCGGCAATGTGGCGGCTGCAGAGCCTGGGGAAGGAGACGAGGGCGGTGCTGCAGGGGAGCTACGCGTGGTGGGCCGCCGTCAAGATCCAGACCGCCTTCAGGCGCCACTTGGTGAGACCAAACTAAACAACGACACTGTAGCCTCCATCCAATTTCCTCTGCTTAAATTAATGGCTAATGATGTGACGCAGGCAAAGAAAGCTCTCCGGGCACTCAAAGCCCTGGTGAAGTTGCAGGCGCTCGTTCGAGGCTACCTCGTGAGGAAGCAAGCAGCCGTCGCCCTCCGCAGACTGCAAGCTCTCATGAGAGCTCAGTCTCATGCATGGCCTCAACAAGCTCCTCTTACACTTCCCCAAAGGAGTCCAAGACTCACCACAGAATTCTGCCACAGAAAATCCTTTGTAAGAGTGCTGTTAATTGAATTCATATACACAATTGTGGATTCATCTCATTCTCATTATGTTTTTTAGCAGGAAAGAATTAACACAAGGTGTAAGCAGACAGGAACAGAACAGAGATCTGGTTTCGATATGAGCCCAAAGATTGTGGAGATGGATACATACCAGCTCAAGTCCAAATCATTCAGGAGAGCAACTCCCAACTACAATGTATTTGAGGAGCCTATGATTCCAGTTTCCTCTCCACTTCCACACAAGGTTCCACCTATCGTCTGCTATCGGCACCCTGACAAATCACCCTTCTCTCAGAACAGTCATAGTCACCGGCCAACAACTCCGAGCCGTTCGAGCTGCCCGGGCTACATGGCGAAAACGTCGTCTTTTGCTGCCAAAGTAAGAACTCAGAGTGTGCCGAAGCAGCGGGCGGAGAAGGGCAGCCCGAGGAAGAAAGTTGTTGTGAAGGAGGTGGAGTACAATACTAGTGAGTCAGGCAGTTTGAAACATAGAATGCAAGGGAGAGATGTGAGGACTGCTACGGCAGTGAGGGAAGTGGCAAGGGATTACTACTTGGATAGCATGTGGTGATTGTAGTAGTAGATTGAAACTAGAACAATGTGAGCGTTGTAGGAGAGGTTCTCTTAGGAATTGTAAGAATGGTTAATTCAGGCCATAGAGAATCTCTAATTTCTGTAAGAGAGCGAAGGAATGTGTAGATTCTCCTTGTCTGATTTTCAATCTGTATGCAACTGTATTTTTCTTTAGCTTATTTCATCAGAAACTCAATTGGCATGCTATGATTTCATCCACTATTCAAGTTGAAGAAAAATACAGTTGCAAAGCTTTAGGTAGAAACTATGGGGAAGAGAAAGATTGGAGATTTAATAGAGTTATCATGTGTTCAGATAAAAACTTACCCTATAATCTGTTGAGCTTTTTATAAAGTTTGTACTTTAACACTTGAGCTTGTAGTGAATGCATTCTACAATCTGTGAGCATGAACGTTTGCAGTGTTAACAATTGTCATGAATGGGCATAAGATACGCCAAACACAAAAATCCAAAATGCATAAACTAATATATTGTGCAAGGTCAGAGGCTAGACTTTGCACAAGCCTGCCTTCTGACCTACTGATATAGAAACCCAAATGCTAAGCCATGTGATTTCATAGAAGATGGATTATATAATTGCTGACCTACTTATATCAGAGACTAGACCTAGATTCAGGGCTAAGTCAAAGGAGTTCATGTGTATTTGACCAACTACGTCTTCTTACTCACCAAGTGAATTAGCAGCATGGGGAAAACAAACTCGAACAAGCTAAGGTAAAAGCAATCAGTTACTGATTTATTCCACTAAACAGCAAACTCATCAGACAGTTCAGTGGTAGAAGTGACTAAATAGAGAAACGTGATTCTGATTTTATGTTTGGATTTAGTAATAATAGTATGGATTAGAGCTGCTTTCATACTCTTAACAGATTCAAGTAGATATAGCACAATTATGTAGAAGGTATTATTCAATATAACTTTGTGGTATCAATCTACCCAAAGTTCATTTTGTGCTATTGCATAATGTATTCTGGAAAGCAAAGGTACAAGATTTACTCTACTCATTGCTTCTTAAAATAAATAAAAAAGCAAAATGTTCTAAAAGGAGACTGAAGTTATCACATGAACAGTAAATTAGCAGAAACTGAAGAATCTTAAGTGCTTAGAAGAAGAGATCATATGCTGTAAAAACCTACCTGCCTTTACTTAATACCAAACATGCCTGCACCACCTGATCCCAAGCATCTTCGTGATGTGAAATGCCACCTCACGTGAGTGTGACAACTCTTATCACATTGATTGTATGAGCAATGGTCATGAGGATGTTTTAGTGTCAGTAAACCTCACTGTCCCACTATGGTATAAGGGAGTCATGTTATATGAGGCATCAAGGAGTAGCATAGTTATGAGCTCATCTAAAAAGTAATGTTCAGGCAATAAGAGATAAATTTAATACTATTTCCTCTCCTTTTTCCTCAAATCTTATCCAATTAAAGCAGGATAGCAAAGTCATCTTTACTTGAGGGTACCACAGGGACTTCCAATTGAATGAACTCACACCTTTGTGCCACAATGTAGTGTTATAATGCCCCCTACTATAGAGGCCTTATGCATGAGACATTGTGCATATCACCTTCTTGCATATACCCTTCTTTACAACAGCTTTCTTTTTTTCTGTGGTTCGAAATAGTTTGCTTACTGAGAGCAATTGTCAACATTTCTATTTTCCATAGATAAATTTAACACAAATTTCTGTAGATAATGAAGCGGCCATTAACACCAAGATCAATCTGACAGTAATTAGATTTAGATGGTTAGAAAGAGGTACTTCATAGGATTTCCTACGGATGATCAATAATTCTTCAACCTTCCTGCATGCAAAGAAAACTGAGGTATTTCATAGGAAAGATAGTGTTGTTAAACTTCATCTAGTCCCATTTCATCTAAGAAAACTGAGTACAGGAACTTGTGAGTTTCTTAAACATTGATTTGTTCAATTTGACAAATGTAACATTTCGTTCTGAGGTTTTACAATTTCTAGAGTTGGAAGGTTTGCCATGAAGATATTTGAATTGGAGTCTTGCCTTTGGCCTTTTGAGAACATCTGTATCTTTCTATTTAGCAAGCCTTCTATGTGCTCTATAGGTCTCTCAAACACTAAAGATGAATGGTTCAAAGGAGGTACTCTTTTGTTCCTCCTGTATAAGGCCTTTCCTACTTGTAACAGCCTGGCGGTTCACATTTTATAAGCCAAGATATCCTAAAGTCAGGACAACTTGTGCAGTCTCCCCCTCGCTTGATTTATTTTTTCCAAACTTTAAAGGAGGAATCGAGAGGAATTCTCTTGGTATTTTAATTAAAACTAAGCAGAAAATGTACCTTTTCCACAAGGAATTCGTGAATGCCAATTTGCTACCAATATTTAACAAATCGACTGACAAGGCCACTGGGTACTCATTCATGCATAGTTGGACAGGAAGATTTGAACAGAAAAACATCTTGTTGAACCTAAATGGGTCAGGTATGTACTATTTACTCAGGTACTATATCAAAAACCAATTACTAATAACGCCATTGAAGTCCTGCAAGAGACTTCTCAAAGATGAAGAAGACAAGGCGAGTATGATTTTGAATGCACAAGCATTTCAGACACAGGTGGTTCATCGACGCTCTTTTTCTTTGAATGAAATTAGCAACATGACAATGAAATTGGGCTTTGCTTTCTCCCTTGACAACAGCGGGAAAGCTTAAAATTGCAGTGGTTCATGAGGCTGATCCAGATGTGAAACCACCATCAGATTGCAACTGTGTGGGCAGAACTTAGGGTCCGTTTACTGTGTAGCATCAAAGTGAAAGCAGAAACATTTCTTATGCATTTTCAGCTACAACTTGTGATTTCTTCAATCCTAGCGCAGGCATCACAAAGTCATTAGTGGATGATCACAACTACCTAAAAGATTCTCGTCCTTTGTTTGGTCAACTTGCCCGTTAGCAAGTCAAGGTCAACGACTCCAGTATGCTGTCGCGCATGGATTAAAAAAATTGCCTTCTAGTCCACATAAGAGTTTTGGCATTCACAAAGTTTCTTTTCAAGTAATGAAGTCGAGCATCATCACCTTGAAGGAGAAGAAGAGGGCGACCACGTCCGTGGCGACGCTGCCGTCAAAAATGACTGCGGAATGGTGCTCACTCCTCCTCAGCTTCGCCGCCATTGCCGTCGCTCGTGTTCACTGCCAGTCATCGGAAGGTAAGTACCAAATGTATCGACATCGCATCGACTCTCAAAAATATGAACTTGAAGAAGGGGAAGTACAAAAAACCTTTTTTAGGGTTTATAAGCATCGACTGCGGGATCGAAGATGGATCTAGTTACGACGACCCGATCACCAACCTCAACTACGTCTCCGACAGCCCCTATATTGACACCGGCATAAACGCGAACGTCTCGGCGGCGTACGCCACCAGCGCCATGGAGCTGCAAGAGAGAAGATTCCTCAACGTGAGAAGCTTCCCCAACAACAACCGCAACTGCTACGACATCACCGGGGTCGCGATGGGATCGAAATACTTGCTGCGGGCGACGTTCATGTACGGGAACTACGACGGGCGGAACAGCCGGTCGATCGTGTTCGATCTCTACCTGGGGGTGAATCTGTGGAAGACGATCAACGTGACGGATCCTGCGGCGACGATCCGGACGGAGGCTTTGGCGGTGGCGCTGGGGGAGTCGTTCTCGGTGTGCCTGCTGAACACGGGGAAGGGGACGCCGTTCGTGTCGGGGATGGACGTGAGGCCGCTTAAGGATGGCGTCTACCCGGGGCTAAACGCGACCCTCAGCGCGGTGGTCCACAATAGGCTTAACATGGGACCCACCAGCGGGGCCATCAGGTAAATTAACTGCAATTTTGTTACCAATATCGAAATTAATGAGCTTCGCCTATTTACCGTCGCCCTCGCCGTTGCCGCCGTTAGGTATCCCGATGACAAATATGACCGCATATGGGAAACCTACAGCTCCCCCCAATGGACCGAGATATCAACCGATAGCACCGTCAATAACCTCTCCGTTGACGGTTTCGAGCCGCCGACCGCCGTGATGCAGACGGCGGTGACCCCGGAGAACTCTCTCACACTGAATTTCACCTTGGAGTTGGATCCCGGCGATCTCAGCGAGATCGTGGTGGCCGTCTTGTACTTCTCCGAGTTCCTGACCCTCACCGGCAACATGTCGAGGCGGTTCTACATTTACTTCAACGGTGCTCGCTGGTTCCAAAAGCCTTTCGTCCCGGAATATCTCTTGAGTGACTCTGTCTACGGCATTGTTTCGCAGACAGGATATTGGCAGTATAACATAACGCTCCAAGCGCTGAGCAATTCCACCCTTCCGCCCATCCTCAATGCAATGGAAATCATGGCCGCAATGGACAGCTCGAATGAGGCAACAGATGGTGGAGATGGTACGCTTTCCCTTTTTTTTTCTCGTGGCTTCGATAATTCAATTGTAATCACTAACATTGTTTTGGAGCATAAAGTTATGTTCTTTGATTGCGATACCCTCAGATTGTTCGATATATTGCTCCTGACAGAGTTGAAATTGTTTAATCGTGAGGGTCTCTTCGAATTCTGGAAATTGCACTTATTTCTCTTAGAACTAGTTGTGACTTGTGGTGCCTCACTATCTTTTTAATCTGATGACATAGCTAATTGACACTCCTTGACCGATTTTAAGTAATGTTGTGGTGCATTTACACTCGAGTTGTATTCTGTTTGAAGGAAATATGAATTGTAAGATTGATTAGATAAAAATCTAACTTAATGCAGTGAGAATCGGATAAGCCATGAACTGTTAACATCCATAAGTGTTTTAAGTTTATAATGCTGGTTAAGCTAAGTTGTGCTCTATTTTCATATTTGACAACTTTTGTCATTACGTTCATACTGTTTTAGTTAAATGTGTATAGACACAGGTGTGCTAGAACAGCTCATACACCTAGAAAATTTGGGACTTAACTTTTTTGTAGTTGTTGTTGTTGCATGCCAGAATAAGTCTCTCTCTCTCTCTCTCTCTCTCTGCTGTAAGAGTGCCAAATTTTATTTTTCTTTTAATTTGTTTTCTCCAGTTGATGCCATAAGTGGAATAAAAGAATCATATCAGGTCAAGAGAAATTGGAGGGGAGATCCTTGTTCTCCAAAAGACTTTGCTTGGGATGGAATAAACTGTACCTTTAGCCTCTCTGAGCCTCCAAGGATCACAAGAATGTATATTTTCTTTAATTGAATTCAATTAAAGTAAACTAACATTTTTTTCATCAATTGCAATAGGTAACAGTATAAGTGTTCTGGCTATGTTAAATATTCTGCAGAAATTTGTCCTCGAGTGGATTGAATGGTACAATAAGTACTGCATTTGCTACCCTTGCTGCAATCCAGTACTTGTAAGTGCTTTTGATTCCATTTTTATTAAATTCTCTTCTCTCTTTTATAGTCAAACAGCTAGCAAACTGTGCCATCAATCCTATTTTCTTATCTAGATACCATTCTTATCACCCAAATGCCATATGTTTGTGCATTTGCAAGCAATATATGTGTATGAATCTGCAGTATGTTACATGTGAAGAAAGGAGTAGTGAAAATTTGTCATTCATGAATTTCAAACTTATGTAGTGTTCATGGTTACAAATAAACTATGTCATTAGAATTATAAATCACATCAAGGCAACTAGAACAAAAACTCATGCGGTGAAGGTCAACATATTTCATGTCCCCTCACAATTTGTAGCTGCAATATTAGTGCTTTGGATTTTAATTCTTTTGCACTTCAGCCATCCAGGCAGGGGACTAGGGTTTATTATGTATAGGCATTTTCTTCTACCTTGGATAAAGAATTTTTTCAAAACATTTTTCAGGGATTTGTCATACAACAATATAACAGGGACAATACCCGGTTTTCTAGCACGCTTATCTTCCCTCAAAATCCTGTGAGCACTTTCCTTAATATTTCTTTTATCATTAAATTTGTGAATGCATAAATTTTTTTTGTCATCCTCTGTCTTTTTTTTGTAGTGATTTGACTAATAACAATTTAACTGGATCCATTCCTTCTGCTCTTCTGACAGAAGCACAAAATGGATTGCTCACTTTGAGGTTTGCTTATCTATATAACATCATATCTTTCTTTGTTAAAATTTTTTATTATCATAATGACAAACGTTAGCATTATTCATCGTCCCATCAAACAGAGCAAGGATGAACATTATTACATTAAGAAGAATGCAATTAATATATTTTAAGCATTTCTGCTTTTGACAAATTAGAGATTTAAACTTGAAATAATGTTTATTGCAAGTATATGCTTACTGTAAGAATTCTACAAAGCCATAATGGTATATATTCCAGTCTAAAAATCTCACCATGATAATGCGGTGGCAGAAATCCATCCTGGCATAAAGAGCGATGATGTCGAGACCTTCTCCTAGATTTCTTCCCTTCCTATAGCGCCATTCTTGCAGAGAGTAACAAACATCAAAGAGTTCACCAAGAGTTACTCCGGCAAGACCACTCCGATGTCTAAGTTAGTATAGAGGTTTGATAGCAACAGAAAGAAGGTCGAAGAATCCATCGGATAAGGAAGAAGACCTCATTAATGCCCCTTTAATACCTCATTAAAGGATGTTGTTTATAACATTGTATACTGGGAGTTCGGGAGGTCCAAGGGTCGGTAGGCAGCAAGTCGAGAAGTTGAAGAGTCGGCAACTCAAGAGATCGGACCAGCTTGGAAGATCGAACCGGCTCAGGGAGCTAGCTCAGAAGGTTGGATATTGCCACATAACCCCATGTTGACCAAGTCCTGGAGGATGCCACCCTGACTCCCTGTTGATCGGGTCAAGGGCCTTCCACGTGGACCTTTACTTATCATCCGCATCATAAGCATCCCCTTCAAGTCTACTTGAATGAGGGTGTAGGCCGACTGATTGGACAAGTATTTTGCTCAACTGCCAAAATGGTCCATGTGGCCGAGTACCTAAAGGTAGAGCTAATGTGATGATAATTAATCCAAGTTTATCGAGGTTTAGGAGAGAGACCAATCCATGACTGAGTCCTAGTCGGGGAATAAGTGGCGTTCCACCCCGAACAAAGGAAATGCTCAATTCACGACTATGTGTCGGGAGAGTATAATAAGTTACTCCCGAGTACCGTTGGAGATGGAGAGAGAATATCTCGATCCACGACTATGTCCGAGTCAGGAGAGAATAATAAACTCGATCTCACGACTCCCAAGTAACTACGGAGTCGGAGAGAGAATAACTCGATATCCATGACTATGTCCGAGTTATGAGAGAATAATAGGCTCTATCTCACAACTCCCGAGTACCGGTGGAGTCGGAGAGAGAATAGTTCGATCCACGATTATATTCGAGTCACGAGAGAATAATAAACTCGATCTCACAACTCATGAGTACCGGTGGAGTCGAAGAAAGAATAGCTTGATTCATGACTATGTCCAAGTTGGGAGAGAATAATAAGCTTGATCTCATGACTCTCGAGTACAGGTGGAGTCGAAGAGAAAATAGCTCAATCCGCGACTATGGCCAAGTCGAGAGAGAATAATAAACTCGATCTCATGACTCCCGAGTACCGATAGAGTCACAGAGAGAATAATTCGATTCGCGACTCCGAGTCGAGAGAGAATAAATCGATCCGCGACTCTATACGAGTAGGAAGAGAAATCCGGCTAAGCATCATGTTCGATCCATGACTCCCGAATGTTCGTGGAGTTGGGGAGAGGATTACTGACATCATGCTTTAGGGGAGGCTTGCCTACATGATAAGAGCTCGATCCCGACTATGTTCAAGTCGGGAGAGGTTGAACCCTGAAAAGGACATTGGAGATATGATATATGCTCGACCTTTATACGAAGGGGAGGTTGATATCATAGCATGAATCTCGACCCCGATCCACGACTCCCGAATGTTTGCAGAGTTGGGGAGAGGCTTAGCGACATCATGCTCTAGAAGAGGCTTATCGACATAATAAGAGCTCGATCTCGACTATGTCCGAGTCGAGAGAAGTTGAGCCCTAAAAAGGACATTGGAGATATGATATACGCTCGACCCTTGTACGAAGGGAAGGTTGATATCACAGCCTGAATCTTGACCCGACTATTTTCGAGTCAGGGGAGTTTGGACCCTGAAAAAGACTTTGGCAATACGATATGCACTTGACCCTTGTACGAAGGGGAGGTTGATATCGCAGTCTGGATCTCGACTCGACTATGTTCAAGTCGGGAAAGTTTCGGCTCCAAAAAAGACATTGGCGGTATGATATGCGTTCGACCTATGTACGAAGGGGAGATTGATATCGCAGCCTAAATCTCAATCCCGACTATGTCCGAATCGGGGGAGTTTGGGCCCTGAAAAGGACATTGGTGGTACGATATGCATTCGACCCTTATACGAAGGGGAGGTTGATATCACAGTCTGGATCTCGACCCCGACTATGTCTGAGTTGGGGGAGTTTAGGCCTTGAAAAGGATATTTTGAGGTGATGGAGATCGTTGGTCCAAGACCAAGAGCAATAGTCGGCGACCACGATGAAGTACCTTCAAGTAAAGCTGCGAGGATGAGCTACAATTTATATTCAAAATATAATAAAAATACTAAATGCACTCGAACCTGTGAAATTTTAAGGTGACCCCACCACTATCCAAGAGATAATAATAGACTTAATCTCACGACTCCCGAGTACCCGTGGAGTCGAAGGGAGAATGATAAGAAACCTTTGCAAGACTGAAGGCATTTAGGGGTATGAGATTAGAAGATAGTGTCAAGACATTAAGCAATGTCAAGAAGCCCATATATTGTGATTCCTTTCTTGTAGCAAGACGCTTTAGTCCTTTTCATCAAGGGGTGCAACTATTAGAATGATCCTTTACTAAAAAACCTAGTAGATGCAACAGGAGCGCCTTTGCATCTAAATTTTTTGTGTTTCTACCAAGACTCTTGAAGAATTCCTTTAAACAGTGTACAAATGTCTGATTGGTTGGAAAACATACAAATCCAATAGAGCATGCCCAAATATGGAGGATGGATGTCCATGTCTAAGTAATCATGAAGATTGACATAAAGGTCCTGCATACACATGTCAGAAGCACCAACAAACAATACTTCCAAATTGGAAATGTTAGGAAGAGCTTTAAATACTAGAATATTTAATAATGAGAAAAATCTTGAGCAAGTAAATACATCACAAATATGAGTCAAAAACATTACGAAGCATAAGAGAATGACCCTTGACGATGTCAACGGCGTTGGTGTATGCAGATGCATTAAAAACCATTGATGATGTGAGGTTCGATGTGACGCCAAAAGGAATGGAACGACCGAACAAGTTACGGCGACAACCCACACATGCCATCTAGCTTCCTTCCCGTTACCTAAGGCATCCTTAATGATATTGAAAGGTTGTAAGAAAAGCGCTACCTTTCAATTTGCACAGGTGTTCCTTTTACCTTAGAGGAATTTCGTAAGGGAGCAATAGAGGGCGCCGACCCCTTGCCTTCTCCTCTTTGTTGAGGCAGTAGATCTTGGTCACTTGAGATCGTTAACCATGACCAATCCTACAGTGGTGGTTGGGGCTTGGGCTATTCTTGAACAACCATGAAGGATATGACCGTTACGGCAACATCCCAACAGTCACAGAGAAGGAAACACCTCCAACAATCGCCACAGTCATTGAGAAAGGGGGCAACGGTTATGACAACGGAGAGAGGGGGTAGATCAGCGTCCTGTCACAGATCTCCCAGAAGAATTGATCACCGTGACTGCTGTTGGGATCTATTGCGAAAAACAACATATATACGCAACAGAAAAAGGATCCCTCTAAAGATCCAAGCGAATGCAGAGTACGCATTTTGTTCAGATTGTTACCTTTGGTGCGTGAATGGAACAATCTTGGCAACATTGATGCTTCGACAGATCTCAGCGCGATTAGAATGTCCGCACCTCTACCGTATCCACACGAGCAAGTTCCTCGGTTCTTCTCCAAGAACTTCGGAATTGAAGAGCTCTCTTCACACACAAAAATGGAAGAGAAAAGAACGGAGAGACACAAACTCTTCCTCATCTTGCTAGAGATGATGTATATAGTGGCAATCCAAGAGACAACCATACCTCTTCACCTTTTTGCCTCTTTATGGCTATTTAATGTGGCATTAAGAGAAGAGAAAACACTAACTCTTCATCGTATCCGATGAACTCTTCATCTTCTCCGAGGACTCTTCATCTTCTTTGATGACTATTAGTGTTTATCTTAGTGGGCTCTTGATTAGGTTGAGCCATAATAAGGTCCGAAACCAATTTCAGAATTAAGGCTCAAACCTATACAATTTTAGTCAAACTAAAATAAATCAATCTCTAAGTCAACATGCTCTTATGTGTGACTCAATAGGTTCTCGTAACGTTGACAATGTTTCTAAAACTATTTTAAATACACAAGCAATGAGCGACATCTAGCAATGCATCATTATTACCCAAGTGACGAAAATGTCAAGATCCAACCTAACTTGTCTGTGTCTATTATCTTGTATAACTCAATCCTTCTATCCTTGATATCTAGATTGATGCATGAGGCATGAACTGTGTCATCCTCTAATGAATCTTTATGTTTCTTGATCTCCAAGTAGACTCACTTAACCAAATGAGCTCAATATCTCATATTGACTTATTTGAGTATGACCGTACATTTTAGTAGCCCTACTTAATCAAGGGGCTCACATATATCACTTCCATCATATGGAAGGAATAGATCTCATCTTTATCACTCACATCCCTCCGCAAAACTTATTACATACCAGTGATCGACTTTATAATCCATCCTGTTGTAGGTGGCGTTTGTCAATACCAAAGTACACAACTCCTATATAGGGAACCGTACTTCAGGTCTAAGAACTATTTATACTAATAGTCACTATGAGAATGTTTATAACACTGATATAACGATCCATGAAATATTCTTATGGCGGGTCAAGTCAGTACATATTCTCTAATATGTATCCATGTGTCAATTTGATATCTTATATCCATGACTTGTGAGATCAAGTCATCAGTTGACCTATATGTTAGTCTCAATGTATTAATATTGTCCTTGTATATTAATGTTTGACTATGAATGGTTAAGAGTAGTATTTTATATATATCTACAACCTCCCGCTATCAATTCAAGAACCTACTACCCTAGTATATTATTATACTTATTCAATTGGCACAGATCTGAAGTAAATATAATAACCATAAACATTGTCTTTTACTAATCAAATATGATACAATAGGTCTCTTGTCAATCATCTCATAATTGACTCTTAGGGTTGATACTAACAACCGCATGAGGTGGAGACAATGATGAAGTGGATGGCTATAGTTGTACTTTATTACCATCTTCAACACTTGTGGTTGTGGCCTATAGTGGTAATCGCAACGGCTTGACTCCTGATGCCGCTATCATTTTTCCGTAAAGCCTCAATTTAAATAATATCTAAGTATTATAAAGTACTCAAAAGGAAATTTAAGGTTTAGAATTTTGGCTTTTCTCTGTGAATTCTATGTAAATTTGATTTCAACGTCTTGACTTGTTTTAATCTTTTTTCTTGAGATGAAATGTTTTGTCGGAGATCTCTTTTTTCTGTTTCCAACGTCTTCAGATGTCAAAAAGTCTTTGCTCATTTTCCCACAAAAGATGTTTCAATTGAGAGGTTTAGGAAAATCGTCGGAGTAGTTACTGAATGTCTTTCGCTCATGTTCCCACATACGGTGTCAATTTGTTCCGATTTGAAAATCTCACCACGATGACGTCGCTGCGGAGATCCATCCCGACATAAATAATGATGACGTCGAGGCCTTCTCCTAGATTTCTTCCCTTCCCGTAGCACCATGATTTTTTACGGAGAGTAACGAACATCGAATGGTTCGCCAGGAGTTGCCTCGACAAGACCACTCCGATGCCTAAGTTAGCATGGAGGTTTGATAGCAGCAGAAAAAAGGTCGAAGAATCCATCACATAGTTAGAGAAATCCCCCCTTATGTAGGAAGAAGAACTCAGTAATGCCTCTCTAATACCTCATTAAAGGATGTCGTTTGTAACCACTGTATGCCAAAAGCTCGGGAAGTTTGGAGGTTGATAGTCGACAAGTCGGCAAGTCAGGAAGTCGAAGAGTCGGCAACTCGAGAGATCGGACCGGCTCAGAAGATCATACCTGCTTGGAAGGTCAGACCGACTCAGAAGGTTGAATACTACCACATAACTTCCATGTTGACCAAGTCCTGGAGGATGCCACCCAGACTCCATGTTGACTGAGTCAAGGGCCCACCACGTGGACCTTTACCATCCATATCACATGGACCATTTTGGCAGTTGAGCAGAATACTTGTCCAGTCAGTCAACCTACACCCTCCTTTGACTAGATTTGAAGGGGATGCTTGTGATGCGGATGGTAACTAAGGGTCCACATGGTGGGCCCTTGACCCAATCAACAGGGAGTCGAAGTGGCATCCTCTAGAACTTGGTCAACATGGGGGTTATGTGGCAATATCCGACCTTTCGAGCCGGTCCGATCTTCCGAGCTGATCTGATCTCTCAAGTTGCCGACTCTTCAACTTGCCGACTACCAACCTCCCGAGCTCCCAACATACAGCGGTTACAAACGACATTCTTTAATGAGGTCTTCTTCTTCCCTACATAAGGGGGAATTTCTCTAACTATGCGATGGATTTTTCGACTTTCTTTCCGCTGCTATCAAACTTCCATGCTAACTTAGGCATCGAATTGGTCTAGCTGGGGTAACTCCCGGCAAACCCTTTGATATTTGTTACTCTCCCCAGGAAATTGTGGCGCTACGGGCAGGAAGAAATATAGGAGAAGGTCTCAACTTCATCATCCTTTATGCCGCGATGGATTCCTACCGCCAAGTCATCATGGTGAGATTTTCATACCGGAACAATATAAATCTCCTAGGAAACTGAATTCTGCATTGATTTGTTTGATACTACCTTCTTTTTTCAAATTTAGCTCAAGTTTTACCTTTCTGTGCCTTAAATGAATTGTGTTCTTAGTTCACTGATTAGAATATAAATGAATGTAGACTTGAAGGAAATCCTTATCTTTGTACCGATGAAAGTTCATGTCAGCTAACACCAGCATCAACAAAGAAGAAAATAACAGCACCAGTCATCGTGATTCTTGGTGTACTTCCTCTGCTGCTAGTAGTTTTGGTGGTATTCCTTGTCTGGAGATACAGAACTAACAAGGGTAAGCATTTCTAAAATTAAATTCTCGCAATCCTGTCATTACTAGGTTAAGTTTGGGATTTTTCTCAAGAGCTTTTGGAGGCCAAAGCACTTTGGAAGTTAAATATAAGTGTTTAATAAACTAATGTCCGAAGTGATTTTGCTCAAAGCATTTTCTTCCCAGAGACATTTTTATAAGGCTGAGTGGGGGAGTTCTTTCTAAAGCTGTTTTCCTTAAGCAATTTTCAAATACTCCTAAAAATCAATATAAAAGTTAGATAACTAATACAATATTTCAGTGTTTAAATCAATATTTTGTTAACATAAAATAAAAATTCTAATTTTTTGCTTACCAAAAAAAGTGAACATTTTAAAATATGTTTTTAGTAAATTAAAATGTCATTTTATTAAAATTATTCTTTATATGTTATGAATTATTAACATATGACATTAGTAATTATTTGTTGACATATAATTGTACTAAGAACATTATAATATATACGCTCTAAGATAATAGTTATACATAAAATATTATATTTCCTGTCAATGAGATGTAAAGATATGATTATTTTTAAAGTTAACTACTTTTAACAATGCACTTTACCACAAACTACTTTGTCAATGCACTTTTGAAAATGCAAATGCATTGCCAAGTTCTTCCTTAATTTAAGGTGCACAATTTATCAAAAAAAAAAAAAATATTCCTCCTAATCAATTCATCTTGTGTGGTTTGATGATATCATACTTGAAAGGATATGGAAGAGCTAGCCATGTAAGCCAGCAAAACCAACCTATCTTCAACCGAATACAAAAGCACCAAGACAGCCCGCTGCAATTTGAGAATCGACAATTCACGTATTTGGAGTTGAAGAATATAACAGATAATTTCAAGAGAGTCCTTGGTAAAGGAGGATTTGGGACTGTCTACTATGGGTGTTTAGAAGATGGTATTGAAGTTGCAGTGAAGATGAGATCTCCTTCAACATCTCAGGAACCTAAGGAATTTCTTTATGAGGTAACAGAACCTTATGCTTTTCTCATATTAGCTCTATTAGAGGTTTCAAAACACAAGACCATCAATGAGAATAAAAATGGCTGTTCTCATATATCTACCCAAACTTTGAAATTCTCTTGTGCCCTCAACTTTTCTTGTACTTTTGATAGCAGAGAATGCTACCACTTTTGTGTTTGTTCTGCATCAACATTATGTCGTGACATGTTTTCAGTCTTTTTCCTACTGTTTTGTTAGGCCCAGTTTCTGATGAGGGTTCACCACAAAAACTTAGTTTCTATGCTTGGGTTCTGCAAGGATGGAGACTATATGGGACTTGTGTATGACTATATGGCCCAAGGATCTGTAGAAAATCATTTAAGAGGTTTGAAACTATTTGTTTTTCTTGAATATGCTCACGGTAGCACATACCAATTAGACTGTAGGAAACTTACCGGTCAGTCACTACTAATTCATGAATTGTCATTTACATGAAAATGTTGTGATAAAGTGAATAACCATACTGGATTATTGTTTACTTATTTTATTTCCTGTCGAACAAATTCAAAGTTAAGCACTTTCTTTTACTTAAAAATTGGATTTTTCTTAAAGGTAGATATAGACTGTAGGTGATTTTACTTAAAGTCACTTTCATAATGAACTGCAGGAAGAAGACAGAATGCGACAAGTTTAAGTTGGCGGCAGCGTCTCCAAATTGCACTTGAATCTGCTCAAGGTATAGTTCTAGGCTAGCACAGCAAATCTGCTTGCTCGCCAAGTTTGTTGGTCGGATCAATTTATTGCCGTCTTTTTCATAGGTTTTAACTTCTAGTGATGTTTAGGACTGGATTATTTACACAAGTCATGCAAACCATCGATCATTCACAGAGATGTCAAGACAGCCAATATACTTCTGAGTGAGACGTTTGAGGCAAAGATAGCTGATTTTGGAATATCAAAGACTTTAAGTGAGACAAACACTCATGTATCAACCATAATAATAGGGACAAAAGGATACTTGGATCCAGAGTACTAGACCTCTCATTCTCTTGTTTTCTCCTGACAAACAGATGCATTTAAGAAAATATAATAGGTGTTTGTTTTCTTTTTGCTTAATATCGCGCCTTCTTATTAAATCACGCAGGTACCATATTACCGGCCAACTCAGTAGAAAAAGTGACGTGTACAGCTTTGGAGTGGTCATTTTGGAGCTGATCACAGGGAAACCTGCAATCATAACCAGCGAAGATAATGTACACATCTCGCATTGGATCCAACAAAGGCTTTCCCAAGGAAGCATAGAGGATGTTGTCGACGCAAGGATGCACGGGGAGTACAGTGCGAATTCTGTCTGGAAATGCATTACTACTGCACTAGCATGCCTGACAGTATTGCCCTATCAGAGGCCAACCATGGCGAATGTGGTTTCACAGCTGAAGAGGAGCTTGGAGTTAGAGAACCTTCACTCTCAGAACAGGCGCACTGTCACAAGCGGTGAGACTGTATTCACATCGAGCTTGAAGTAGAGCTCTAGTCAGTGAGACTTCTCAATGCCTCAATTCTTCATTATACTTTTGAAGATTGTAGGATTGGTAAAGCAGTTGTTCAGCTTGAAGTCTAGAGTCAATTTGTTCAAAACGTTATTTTCCCCCTCTTTTTCAAGGGAAAAGAGATACAATGTAAGAAAATGAGACACAATCAAGTCAAAGCCAACCCATTTGCTTGCAATTCTCGCTTGTCGACTCTCGACACAAGATGTGGTGGCTTGCGGTGTTACGCTAGGACAGAGTGCACGATTCAAATCGGAAGCTAATCGTGAATGTGTCGCGTGTTGATGAGTTGGAAGGTGTGGTATCATCGTCTTGGAAATAGATTTAAAATGAATAAATAAGTTTGTAATATGAAGCTTATTAACTAATTAAATAAGTTTAAAATAAAAATAGTCTTAGAAATAGATTTACAAGGAATAAATAAATTTATAATATGAAACTTACTAATTAATTAAATAAGTTTAAAAATATAAAAATTTTAAACAATTAAATAAACTCGAAGACGGCCTTGGCCCATAACGATCAGCCCAATACCCTTCTATAAATCTCAACCGTCCGATACTTAACCTCACCGGATCGATTGAATCCACGTGACCTAATGAACACTATGACAAAATTACCCTTGACTATGTCCATCAAAACAGGAAAGATTGCGTAAATCAGTTGCTGATCGCTATCTATTATCGTCATTTCGGTTACCGATTCAGTTTAAATATCGACGAGGATGGGCGGCTTGGGATTGGGTTTGCGTTTGCTCTGGTGTGCGATCCAATTCGTGCTTGAAGATTGCGGCTAGGGTTTTTGCTCGCCTATTTCATCGCTTCCCCGATTTCTTACTCTTTCTAATGGCGATTGTATCCCGCCGGCGACTGTGCTAGTCTCACACATTACCCTGGGGCGGTTGCGAGGCCGGAAATTTGGAGATATCTTGCGGCGATGGCTCCCATCAATTCATTCGCGCTACTGGGCGATGACGATAACGATGACCCTTCACAGCTCATCGCCGCTCAGCAGCAAAAGTTGGCGGCCCAAAAGACTGCTGTTCCAGCCTCCGCCATTCCGGTAGCGGCGAAGCTTCCTGCAAAACCGCTTCCTCCTTCACAAGCCGGTGAGCTTCGAGTAGCTTCGGCCGACTTTATTTTCTGGAAAAGATTAGCCTTTTGGTTGTTTGACATCGATCTTGAGTTTTGTTTTTTTTTTTAGTGGTAACATCATATATCCTCGCATTATAACTGATGCCTAAGCTATTTCTCTTAACCGCGTCTGGATAAGTAGGAAAATTATTGCCTTTTGACACAAAAGCATTCCTTTTGATTTGGCAATGCTCTTGATCCAGTGAGGGAAGCCAGGAACAATGCTGCACCAGCACGTGGTGGGGCTGGCCGAGGCATACCTACCCGTGGGCGAGGCAGTGGACGAGGTCCAAATCGTGACTTTGGAAATGAGAACTCGAATGGGTATAACAGATCCTATGGTGGTGGTCGTGGTGGTGGTGGTGGTGGTGGTGGTGAAGATGGTGACGTTGACAAGCCTGAGAGGGAACGTCCCCCACGTCAGCCTTCTAGTCGTGGTCGTGGTGGATATGGGGGTCGTGCTGAATACAGCAATGATGAAAATGGAGGTGACTCTGAACGGCCCCCACGCAGGTTGTATGAGCGTCGGAGTGGCACTGGCCGAGGCTATGAGATGAAACGTCAAGGTTCAGGGCGTGGTAATTGGGGAACTTCTACTGATGAGACACTCGCACAGTTACGTTGGCAAAAATCTAGTAAAAACAGAAGTATTCTCACATTGTATTCCTAATTCTTATTCTTATCTCTGCAATTCATTATTAAATAGGGAAAAGAATGATTCCTTCAAGTCTGATGAAAATTTGCCAAGTGAAGAGCATCAAGAACAGCAAACTTCACCTTTAACAGAGGTGAACAAGGATACGGATGGTGCAACTAATGAACCTGAAGAAAAGGAAGAAGATAAGGTTAGTTTATGTTTAGATACTTAACTTTTTTTGTTGGGTGATGGATATTTCAAGGCCCAAAAAGATAATGACCATAGATTATCTGTTATTGTTAAAATATTACATTTTAAAATGAAAACCGTATTATGCAATTTTACTTTTATAATGTTTGCCATTTTTGACGGTTGTGTTTTCCAAACAAGGTATGAAGTTTGCCCAATGTTTAGAAGCATAGAAACAAGTTTGCACAATTAAGATTTTGTATGCTCGACTTGTTTTATCTCTTAACTTACTCAAAAGCTTGTGAATCTACACATTCATGATAAAACGTATAGCTTTTTTTTTAATTTCTAGTATGATTATGTGGTGTATACCTCTATAACTACATCATAATTGTGGCAAAACATCCTACAGTTTTGCAGCCTCCTCTACTCAAATGTCTTAGGTCAAATTCAGTTGTAATCAAATCTTTTTCTATGTCTATGATTTTGCCTTGCTTAGTCAAGTCATCTCATCCAACAGATAACTGGTAGATCTCTTTTGGTCGCATGCCTGCCATCTAAAGTTGTGATCTTATAGTTTTCTGTCAGAAAAAATCTGCCTGCAAGCTTAAATTTTTTAATAACCATTTTAGAATCCTTGCCTGGTGACACTGCTTTTCAGATATATTTCTCACTTTGCAGCATCAAAAATATCCGTCAATACTTCAGTTAATTTGAAGTGGCTTTTGAAACCATCCTTTTTCCATGTATACACAGTGACTTCCTGTGTAGTCAATATTCTTTTATTCCTTCTCAATGGTTGCACATTGCAGATGATACTTAATGTCTCTCTCTTTATAGGTGATTAGTAGTTGACTTATGAGAGTTATATTCTTGTTTTCTTAAATTTTCTTGCTAATCTGGTGTCTCTCTTGGAAAACCCTCTCAATGTACTGTACGTACACATTTTAGGTTATATTGATTGTTTCCAATGATACTATAAAAGTATGGTGTATCCATGTGATTGAATGCTTGTGCAAGTGTAACCAGAAAAAAAATGTGTAAAACCCTACTTTTTTCAAACGAGGAAGCTACTGTTTGTATGATGATTCCACTTACTGGTTTAGACATCCCTTGTCTTTCCATTTTCTTACAAATATATGTGCTTCAGGAACAGTTATTTCGGGGTTCTTTTTTAATTCACTGGTATTGAACAGTATGAGAAATCAGATCCTGCTTGTTCCTCATCTGGGTTTCCATTTGTGTTATGACTTTAAGGACATTGCATCCTTGATTTTTCAAATGTCTTTTTAAAGAGATGGATTCAGTTCTCTAGAAGGTGTTTGTAGCTTTCTTTCCTTTCCTTTGTCAGCTGTATAACCCAGTGACAACTCTATTTGTGCAAAAAGATACTTTCTCAGTATTGTGGCATTTGCATATAAAAATGCCATGTAGTTTAGTTTCATTTCCATTGTATGTGGCTGATTCAATGGGTCTTGCATGGTACATCAAACCAATTTATATACAAATACTCTTAGCCCATCCTAGAGCTATTTTGATGTAACAGAATCAAAGCACTGGTGTGCTTTCCTGTCAGGCTTTATTACAGAAAATTGCCAAAATTTGATATTATATTACTGTCATATGCCAGGCATATTCAAAGGGTCTTGCATTGTTTGTAGTATGAAACAAATATGTATGCAAATAGTCTATTTCATCCAGCCTAGAACAATTTGTATGTGGCAGAACCTGAGTATTTACATGTTCTTTTCTCTTTCATGCTCTCGATTTGAGAAGATACCATACTTAGGATGTTAAATGTCATTTTCTTCTTGTGAGTCTGCTGGTGTTACATTATGCACCATTCAATGCTATCCTTGTTTGTCTCATGTTGGTTGAATTAAAATAATCTTGTCACTGGTCAAACTTCAGTTGTTTTATATTGATTATTTAATCATTATTATATAATGTTCATTTAGAGCATCTATTAACTGGTAAAAGTTCTTTTGTCCATTTGGTCTAAGATTCAATTCCATTTTATAGAGGTTATATATTTTGGCTTCTAAGTCTTGTAGAGATGACCCTATGGATAGAATTTTGTTGTAATTTTGCGTATATAAACAAGCAAGTCTTCTGTATATAATATGCCCGTCTAAAGTTAACACTTGTTTTTGAGCAACTTCTCTTTTCCAATATCCTAGGTTTTGTTTAATCCAAGCAATTGGCTGAACTCATTAATAAATATTATTTTAGTTGGACAATTTGAAATATTGTATGAATTTTCTATTATTATGATTTGCCTTGGCGCAACGGTAAAGTTGTTGCCATGTGACCAAAAGGTTACGGCTTCAAATCCTAAAAACAGCAAAAAAGCAGGATAAGGCTGCGTACAATGGATCCTTCTCCGGGACCCCGCATGGTGGAAGCTTCGTGCATCAGGCTGCTTTTTTTTTTTTTAATGATTTGTTTGGTTGTTTTTTTTAAAGATGTGAAATACTATGTACTAATAACTGAAAGAGATGTTCGGGAATGCTATTAGTCAACTTCTTGCTTTTCCTATACTATTTGGCCCCTTTTTTACTTTTTGCAGTAATCCTGACCTTTTCAATTCTATTGCATAGGAGATGACTTTGGAAGAATATGAGAAAGTAAAAGAGGAGAAAAGAAAAGCTTTACTTGCACTGAAAGCTGAGGAGAGGAAGGTAGAAATAGACAAGGAGTTGCAATCAATGCAGCTACTAACAACCAAAAAGGAAGTTGATCCTGTTTTTGTTAAATTGGTATGCCCACACACAAGGCTTTTCATCCATTATTCTTGGCTACTTCTCATCATTTGTTCTTACAATTTCTCTATGCTTCAGGGTTCTGACAAGGATATAGGGAAAAAGAAAGAAAGTGTTGATCGAGATGAAAAGAGCAAAAAGGTGTTACATTTTGTCACTTTATATTACTGCTTGAGACTTGCTGTTTATACTTGCCAAATGGATACTTTCCCCTTTCCAAGTATTGAAGCTTTTTTTCTTTTTGTTAGTCCTTGAGCATGAATGAGTTCTTCAAGACCAGCAATGGCAAACAATACTACAGCTCAGGTGGCCGTGGCCGTGGACGTGGCAGGGGAAGAGGTGACCGTGCACCATTCGGAAGCAGTCTTGGAGGCAAGGGAGCAAGCCATATAACGGATGCCCCATTGATTGAAGATCCCAGTCAGTTTCCCACGCTAGGGGGAAAATAAAGAACTCTAGTTTTCCCAACTGTCATTTCCTGAGATACCTAGTTCTTAATTTAAGACTCGTTTTGCTTCCTGAGAAGTAAACATTGTGTGGGTTCTTCAGTTCATTTTTCAACTTATGTATATTGAAAGCTGTCTCTCAACAACAGCATGCTTTTCTACATTTAAACAGAATGTTAGTGCGTTCAGTTTTGGTCGTTCAGAGTTTAATTTTTTTTTCCTTGAGTTGTTTTAGGAGTTGATGGGACTGCTTGTTTTTTTAAAAAATTTATTTGTCAGCAAAGATTTGCTCTTTAAGATTTATCTAAGTTGGTTCTTGTTCTTGTTACCTGATACTTGCTTTGTGTGATTTGCATCTCGCTAATAAGTAGTTGTGAAAGCTTGCTTGAAAGAGGTCCTGTCTAAAGCAATCAAGGGGTTGCGCTCAGGGGGGGGTTCAAAAGGATGAATAACTTGGAACAGCAAGAAAGTAAAATGTGGGAAAGTCGAGAAGCAAAATAAGGTGACAAGATTTTGGGAGTACAAAGCAATGACACATTCAACTTGTGATACAATGTGGATTATATCTTTTTTGAAAGAGAGAATGTGGACTAAATCTTTTACCGAAAGGACCTGACATAAAATGTTTTTTTTGAAACAACACAATTAAACAACTATTTATGTTTCAACAATCCAATGTTCCATAAGCAAACAAAACATAAGAAAATTGTCTATCACCTTCTTTGAGAGGGTACATTTCTATTGAACTTATTTTTGCTATCCATTTTTGCCTCCAAGTAACCAGCTAAATATTTTTTATCAGATCTTTTTCTACAATTAACTTTTTTGTCTCTCTATAACAAGCCATTTTTTGGTCTCTATGTTAAGTGTTAAATCTTATATTTATCTTAGGGCTACACTTGATAGGGTGTAATCTGCCTTGTAATGTAATCTTGATTACATTACAAGACTGATTATTTTATTTGTTTTAACTTTAATCCTGTAATGTAATGTAATCTCGATTACAAAAAGTAGTAAAGTTTTGTAATCTGGATTACAAAGTAAATACTATGTAATCCAATTACATTACGAGGTCACTGTTTAACCAAAACTTGAATGCCGAATATACCCCTAATCAGCCGACCGCCCGTCGATCGTCGCTCGCCTACCGGCTGCCGCCGCCGCCGGGCGCCCCGCCGCCGGTCGTTGACCACCGCCGGTCGCCGACCGCCGCCGCCACCACTGCCGGTCGCCGATCGTCGGCCATCGCCACCGCCGGTCGCCGGCCGCCGCCGCCGTCGGTCGTCGACCGCCGATAGTCGACGACCGCTGCCGCTTTCGGTCGTCGGTCGCCAACCACCATCGCCGGTCGACCATTATTGGTCATCGAACGCAAGTTCCGACAGAGGTGCGACGACCGTCGATAGAAGTCGCAGGATATTTTTATCATTTTATAATAATATGAATTACATTCCTTATAAAAATTATGAATACCAAACAGACGATCACTTACAAGAGAACATGATGTCTATAGAATCATCTCACCAATCCATCCCTTTCTATCTCCAACCAAAGACTTCAAATATTGGTCAATTTCAATGAACTACACCCGATGGACTTTCAATGGAAATATAAAACTGAAGGCGATGAGTTTATTATAAAAGTTTCATCTGGTCACGGTCTACCCTTGCTGCTGTCAGACTTCATTGGAGACCTGGTTTTGATGGGCTTAAAGCTTTCAGGTGAAAGCAGCTCTGGGTAGATGCAGCATGGACTGCGTCGACTATGTGTACTGGTTATGTCAATTAAGACAATGGCACAGGGCTGCTCCTCGGTGACCTAGGATCCACATGCTTGATAGGTAACCAAAAGAACTGAAAGTAAAGAATAGAGAAAAATATGAGAAGGCACTTCTATTACAAAGATACATGATATAATTTGTAGTGAGATCACCTCAATCATGTACCGTATCTTCTGATTAGTTTTGACATCATGTGAAGCACATAACAATGGAAAGGAGAGTTCTCACCAACAAATAGCAGTGTCCGGCAAAGAAGCTGCTGCAATCCATCAGTGGTGTTGTATCTCCTGCCAACATATACTTTCGAAACAAGGTTACGATGATTAACTAAATACATATGCACAAAAGTTTGTTATTTCTAGTAATAAATGGACCATTCCTCAAAGTCATTGGGAACTATCGATTAATGGAGTGAAGATAACACCACATATTTGTACTCTGCCTCTGATCTCTGCAAATTAAATAAAAAACTAAGCCTCCTCTTTTTATGCCTTAATGTACCAATTGATGAAGCATTCAAATACATATAAAGATATGAAAACTCAAAGTTCTGCAGGCCTGTGCTATATGTGACTCCGGAAATTGTGTGGTGTGACCACAGATTTCCTACCAATGATCAAAATGAGATCATTATTAGTATGAGACTGGCACTGAGTAAAACAGACGACTAGAGGAAAACTACCTTACTAAAGTATTGCTGGAGCAAACAATCTTTGATGAAGCCACATATCCCATAGAAGTAGAGGAAATCAAATAGCACCTGATGACATATTAATGCAGTTTATCATTTTAAAGATAAGTAGAATTTCCAATGCCAATCCACCTTAAAGTTACTATTTAATGATAAAATAACTAATTTGATACAAGTATCAGACCTAACACACGTTCCCTATATATAATCTGTAAAGAATTTATGTAGAGTCAGCACTACAAGTAGAATAATACTTGGCAGCAATAATTCAAAGATACGTACAGAAAAAGGGTAAGTATATATGCCCCTGACAAGATTCCTAAACACAATTGAACCTAACCTAGGAAGCATGAATAGAGAGGTTAGAAAACAGAAAACTGATCTCCCAAATCATAACTGGAGGAATAGAAGCATTGGAAGAAATTGGAGAAGCTCCCATCTCAAGTACAAAAAGGAATAGACATAAAGGGCAGTCCGGTGCCAAAAACACCTGCTAATGCTAGGTCTTGGAGAATGGTTGGATCACATGAGGTCTATTAGAGCATCCACAATGCTCTAACGTTATAACACCTATCACCTCATCAAAAAGCATGGGATCCACTGCCACATACTCGTTATAACAACATCCTTCTTTCACCCACAACCCTTTTAACATTAATACTCATTATTCATGGGCTCCACCATCCACTCACTCATTTTAACATTATAGCATATTAAATAAATATGTTTTTTATATGTTTTAAAATATTTAAATTATTATTATTATTTTAAATAATAATCTTACGTTTGTTCGAAAAATAAACGTTTAATAATCTTATTTTATTATTAATTATAATAAAATATTTTAAATTATTATTATTATTTTTCAAAAATAATATTAATTTTTAAAATATATTTATTAAATAAAATAGATGTTTGTGAGAAAACGAAATTACAATGTTAGGAAAATGAAATTATAAAGTTGGGAAAACGAAATTACAACTGAACACCTAAAATTATAAAGTTGGGAAAACGAAATTACAACTGAACACCTAAAATTATAAAGTTGGGAAAATGAAATTACAACTTAAATGAACATTAAGTAAACAATTCAGATATTCCATCTTGACCTAATATCCTTGCATAGACATTCATGTATGATAAGCTGCTCCTTTGTCATCTGCGATATGTCTTTGTTCAATATTTCGTACTCCTTCAACTTCAAGCGACGATTCTTAGCTTCGGATTTGGACAATGCAGCTTTTGCCTTAATCTCCTCTACTTCGAGTTGTTTTTGTTTCAAATCGACTTCGGACTTCTTCACGCTTGTGTACTCAGTGAACTTTGTGATAATATTGTTGTAGTTTACTGTCAGATCCTCCATGGTCGATTTTATCTTGTCTTTTCCCTTTCTTTTTGCTGCATTTTACCCCATTGGACGAGTATCTTCATAATCCAGGTCTATACTCACATCTTGGTTGGAGGAGGTGTTGCTTGCTCCTGACTCTGAGGTCCTCGTCTTCTTTGTGGCCACAAAGTGATCAGCGGACTGTGGAGTAAACATTGGGCGGTCTTTGACAATTCTCCACACATGTTCGAGATTGAATGCAACACCATTGTTTTCGGATAGATATTTTTCGTACGCAAACCTCAATATATCTTCATCACTGTGACCACTTCGACATGAACTATAAATACTATTGTAATTTGCGTTGAATCGATATACCTTCTTTTGGATTGTATTGTGCCAATATGACCATATAACATTTGCACTTCTGGTGTTTGAACCTAGGGGAAAATTCTCATTGTAGTAGCTTGCAACCCGTCCTCAAAAAGCATCTGCCTTTTGATCATTGCCGATTATTGGATCATCACTGATAGTGACAAAACTTCTCGCTAAGACCTCGTCTTCAACCTTTGTCCAACTTGAACGCTTTCTTGTACCCTCAGTATTTGAAACCGTCTTTTCTAAATTGACCACCTCAATTGGGGATTCACGGTCGGAAAGTTGAGTCTCCGGGACAAAAGTCGGAGTTGCAGGTTCATTCAACATCGAAGGAGTGAAAGACATACCAGTTGTGTGCGGGGTACCATATCCATGAACAACCGACGGCGTTAAATATGGATGGCTCATGTTTTGCCAATATTCAGCTGGAAGTGGTTGATATGGACCTCAAGGGGCATAATTCAAATGATTCATAGAATTTTCAAAACCTTGGACATTTCGAAGATTTTGTGGAGAAAATGACATATTGGGAAATGGATGTGGGTATTGATAATTTGGTGGAATTTGTGGATTTTGGGAAGATGAATATTCTTGCGACATGTTTGTAGAATTTAAGAAATTTGTAAAAAAATGCCCTATTATTTTCATCCATTTCGGATAGAAAATAAGATGGTAGGAACTTGAAAAAATAGATGGGGAGAGAATTTAGAGAGTAAAATTGAAAGAGTAGTGAGTGGGAATGAAAATATGTGCACATATGGATGGATATTTATAGTCGAAATTTCAAACTAGCCGTTAACTAGCCGTTATTTATTTTTTAATTTAAAAATATAAATCTGTTATTTAAAAAAATCATTATTTAAAAACTTATATTTAAAAAAGTCGTTGCATGTGCCGTTGGTAAAAAAAAAAAAAGTTAACAAGCCGTTGCATGTGCCGTTGGTACAATGGTTCAATTGAACGCGTTCAAGCTTTTGAACGCCATGTTGGCATCCTGCAATGCGACGTTAATGCACAGTAGCATTATAACCCGGCGTTTAACGCCGCGTTGTAGATGCTCTTATACATAGCTTTACCTTGCATTGCAAAAGGTTGTCACATGATAGCAACATTACCATTGTACCAAGGCTCCCGTTCACAAAAAGGAATAGACATGTCAATGATATTTGGAGAATCATAAAAACCAAAAGTGCATATAAGTGGAAACTGAAGTTCTCTTAAATGAAGCTTCAACAAATTGCCAACCTCAAGACCTGGAGGACTGACATGGTAAATGCAGAAATTGTGAAGCACTAACGAAGCAGCTTCAGAAGAAACGAATAGTCCTTGGAAGCATGACGCATCTAAGCAACCATCACATAAATGAATTTCGATACATGCGCGCGCGCACACACACATACAAATGTTAGTTAGAGCCCTAGAGCCAATCATTTGATGATTGTATGGACTCATGTATATCATATTCATGTATATATATTAAGGCATTTGGTTTTTGGTTATTATGCTTATTTGTATTAGTGCCATATAAAATAAGTATAGTAACGTCCTAGAGTAGAAAGGTTATTACCTATATCAATCGATTGGTTGAATCGATAGTGAGATGATATAGGAAACACTACTCTAAATCATTCCTAGTCGAGTATTAACATTTAGGGACAATATTAATACAATAAGACTAGCATGTAGGTCAGCTCGATGACTTGATCTCACAAGTCATGGATATAGAGATATCAAGCTGACACATGGGTATGCATTAGAGAATGTATACTGAATGACCCGCCATGAGAAAGTATCATGGATCGTTATATGAGTGTCATATACTTTCTCATGTGGCTATTAGTATGACTATTAGTCCTTTGACCTGAAGTCACCATGGATCCCTACATAAGGAGTTATGTACTTTGGTTTCGTCAAACGTCACCCGTAACTGGGTGGACTATAAAGGCGATTATTGGGTATATAACGAATTATGTAGAGGGATGTGAGTGATGTAGATGGGATCTATCCCTCCCATATGACGGGAGCGACATCGGTATTCTTGATAGAGTTAGACCATGAAGTGCATGGCCATGCCCAAATGAGTCAACATTAGATGTTGAGCTCATTTGATCGAGTGAGTCTACTTGGAGTTCAAGATTTAGATTGATTAGAGGATGACACGGTCTATGCCTCACATTGATCAATCTAGATGTCTAGGATAGAAGGACAATGTCACATATTTTGTTAGGAGTCACAATTGGTAGTCACAAGGTGATGTCGGATCTCGACATTCTTGTAACTTGGGTAGTAATGATGTGTTGCTAGATACCGCTCATTACTTATGCTCCTGAATGGGTTTAGGGCATTGCCAACGTTACAAGAACCTATAGGGTCACACACTAAGGACAATTAGATAGAGATTTGGTTCATATGATGAACCAAGAGGATTAGATTCATTTGATGAATCATATTGGATTAAGAGTAATCCAAATTGGGCTAATTGAGTTAGACTCAAGTTGATTCATGTATTCAATGAGTCTAATTTAGATTATGACTCATTAAATCAACTTAATTTAATGAATTAGATTCATTATATTATGTTGGCTTGAATCATATGGTTGGATTAGATCAACCATGAGAGAGATTTGATCAAATTTGACTTGATTTGAGAGGAAGAGAAAAAGTCATGTTTGACTTGACTTTTTGCCACATCACTAGTGAGTTGGCAAGATGTGGACCAATAGGATTGCTCCACATCATCAATGTGTGCCACCTCATGGAGGTTACAAGCCTCCATAGCATTTAATGTGGCCGGCCCACATTAAATGAGGAGGTTACACTTGTTGCCATGTCATTTAGTGAGGTGGCAAGATGTGGACCAATAGTGTTGATCCACATCATCCTAGAGTGTCACCTCATGGGGGTTACAACTCTTAATGGTCTCCACATTAATTGGAATTAATGTGGGGGTTACACCTCCTAGAGTGGCCGGCCACTTGATGGCTAAGGGGTTGTTTTGAATTTCCTCTCATTGATTTGATTTATTCACTCTTCTTCTCCCTTGGGTGCTCTCTCTTCTCCTTCTCCCATTCCTTGGCCGAACACTCCATTGGTGCTAGCACACCTTGTGTTTTGGTCATCTCCTTCTACTTGTGTCCGTGTGGATACATATAGAGGTTGTCTACTTTGACAACTAGAGATCCGGCGACATCTTGGACAAGCGGGAACGCGAAGGGCTTCGCTACAAGGGTAATGATCTTAACTTTAGTGTAGATCTAAAGTTTTTACAAACTCGTACAAGAAAAAGGTTTTTCGAAAAATTTTGTTTACGAATCTTTGCACGAGATCCATGGCCTTGGGTGACTCGGGGTTTCCGCAACACGAAAAAATGGTTTTCGCGGCCCGACGAACCCAACAGTGGTATCAGAGCCACGTGCAAAGACTTGTACGAGTTCGTTTGTATTTTTATGAAAAATATACCTTCTGTGATTTTCTGTAAAAATTGAGTTTTTAGAGTTTTTATGAGTAATTTTTCCGTAGAAGCGAAGCACAAGTGTCTCGGCACTTGTAGGCTTCGGCTACCGGAAAGTTTTCTTTTAAACGGCTTCGTTTTGCCCCAAATCCGTTTGGGACAGCGGGGTCGAGTTCCATTAGATCGCAAAGGAGCAACTCACGATGGTTAGATCGTGGGTAGGGGCATTGCCCCTAACCCCGCAAGGGAATTTGCTTCGCGATTGCACCCGAAATCGCTAAAAACGAACCCGCCGGGAAGATTTTTCCGAAACGGCAATGTCTCGACCCAAATCGTTTTGGGACAGCGGGTTTAGGCGCTGTTGGATCGCATAGGAACCCTCGCGATGGTTAGATCGCGGGTAGGGGCGCTGCCCCTGGGCCCCGCAAGGGGATCCGTTCCGCGATTGCGCCCGAAACCGCTAAACGGGATCGCCAGGAAATTTTACTCATAAAAATTGTAAAAATTATTTTAAAATTACATAAAAATTATGAAAAATATATAATTTTGAATTATATATTAATTTGTGATAGTCATGGCCCAAAATACCCAATAAGATTGGATTTGTGTTGTAATTCATAATACGGCCTGCGTGCCGTCATATGATTGTGTGTGCTGTGTTTTTATTTTTTTCCCACGGCCTGCGTGTCGTGCCTTTCTCTTATTCTGGTTGTAAATTAGATTTAGACTCGAATGTAACTCGAGTTTCAAATTGTAATGTACAAATTGGAGCGGTGGAGGGTCCACACGAGACGGAGTTCCGAGGCGGGCACGAGCAACACAAGGTGGTCAAAGGGAGGAGCTTGGAGAAGCTGTTGACCCTAGGTTGACCATTCGATCTTCTCATTGGCTTGAGAAGATCGTAGTAGGGCCATGACTAAATCACAAATAGATTAATTAATTAATTGTTATGTATCTAATGCATGTTTAATAATTAATTAATTAATTAGTGCCTTAACGATTAGATTAGATCTAAGTCGTGCACATGATGCACCCTTGCGATTAGATTAGATCTAAGTCGTGCACAAGATGCATCCTTCTCGATTAGATTAGATCTAGATCGAACCAACTCTAAATGCCTAACCGTGCCGTGATACCTATCACTACCTCGATCACATGTATTGTTGAATCTGCCAAAGCAGAACAATACATATTGATCCGACGGTAAGAATGGGGGACCCACAGATGGGGTCCCGTCCGAGCGGAACCAGAGATTACCCAGCCAAAGGTTTGGGTTTCCGACGCCAAAGCAGAAGAACTGGAGCCGAATGGCCGAGCGGAGGTGTCCGCTCGGCCGGAATCGTGGCGAGGGAACAGTGGTTAGCCGAGCGGCCTATTCGATCGGCTCGGGATATGATATGTCAGCAAAGGCATGATGATTAGACTGTACGCAAGATGACACTATTAAAGGCCCCACCATCACGTCACGGACAGGTTGATACAGTAGCAGTATGGTCTTATGGATGCCCTTCTGACAGGCCCACACCTAGGCATGGTCGAAAGCAGGTGATTATATCAACAGTATGGTCTTATGGATGCCCTTCTGACAGGCCCACACCTAGGCATGGTCGAAAGCAGGTGATCGCTTCGATTGGTGTGCCCAGGCTCCTTCGAGAGGTCTATATAAGGCCTCCATTTCTTCAACCGGAGGTACACAAGTCTACATTTTCTAAGCCACTTTCTTATTCCTTCTCCTAACTTGAGCGTCGGAGGGCCGTCGCCGGGACACACCCCCCCCCCCCGACTCGGTTTTGTTGCAGGTTCGCCGGAGCACTCGAGGATACAGCAGGGAGCGCCACATCCCCAGCATCCATTAATCCTGGTTCGGACAGGATCAATTTGGCGCCGTCTGTGGGAACGCACCTGCATCCGAGCAGAGGCAATGGACGAGGCTGGAAGACTACATACCGTGGCACTCTCACAAGAAGAGTTTGACGCTATAGTCGAGGCGAGGGCAGCCAAGATAGTGGCGCAGCAAAAGGAGAAAGTACAGGCTGAGCGAGCGCAACAGCAAACAACCTCGGCTTTAGCAGGCCGGGCGGCGCAAGCAGACCGCCCGGAATATGTTTCAACAGGAGGATTCCCTCAGGCACTCTTCCGTACTCCCCCAGAAATCGCGCCCGCTCACGGGGAGCAAGGATCTTCATCCGATGAGCCTCCCGTTCGGGATCATAGGAAGGGCAAAGCTCCCCGAGCGAACGCACCACCCGAGCAGGTTCACCGACAGTTCTCTGAAGCCATACATCGGGATCCGTTACCAAAATACTATACACCACCGCCGATCGGAGCTTACAATGGGACGACCGACCCCGACGATCATTTGGGGAAGTTCGACAGCATCGCCACCTTGCATCAGTACTCCGATGGCGTAAAGTGTCGGGTATTTCTCACCACTCTATCGGAATCTGCACATAGGTGGTTTCGGAGGCTGCCGGACGGCTCTATCACTAGCTTCCAGGAGTTCCGAAAGGCATTTCTTCATCACTTTGCGAGCAGCCGACGTTATCAAAGGACAAGCGTCAGCCTGTTCACCATCAAACAAGAACCAAGAGAATCTCTCCGGGCGTATATACAGCGATTTAATCAGGTAGCGATGGACATCCCCACAGCCACCTCGGAGACAATGGTAAACGCCTTCACGCAAGGCCTCGCGGAAGGGGACTTCTTCCGCGCGCTCATTCGCAAACCGCCCAGAGACTACGACCACATGCTACACCGGGCGAATGAGTATATAAATGTGGAAGAGGCGGAGGCTGCCCGACGGAAGGGAACTCATGCCGAACGTCCGACCCATGCCGAACGGAAGCAGCCCGCTGCCCATCAACCACCAAGAGGACCAAGAGTTGAGGCATCCCGGGCACATCATGCGAAGTCCCCGGTGGTCCAAGAGGTAGCGGCCGAGCGGTCAAAGATGAAGAAAAAGAGGGTATGGACCCCAATGTTTTGCTCTTTCCATAATACTGACTCCCACAACACCCGCGACTGTCGGGGCCTGCCTTCAATCACCCATCCCGTACGACGGGGTGGCCCTCGTCGATCGCCTTCACCCGGCCGCCGGCAGCGGCATCAAGAGTCCGGTCGGAGAACATATAGAAGATCTCCCGAACAGCGTTTCCCTCCAAGGCATGAAGATCGCTCTCGAAGGTCCAATGAGCGACCTAGGCAGTCCACTCGGGAAGAGGAGAACAGAAACAACACCTCCCGGGGAGAAATCAATATTATTGCGGGTGGGCCGACCGGAGGAGATTCACACAGGGCGAGAAAGGCAAGCGCCCGGCAGCTCAGAATCCATGAGGTGGGTTGCAGCCAAGAAAAGGCGAGCGGACCCGAGATCAGTTTCGGGCCCAAGGATCTTGAGGGAGTTGAAGTGCCGCATGAGGATACCCTTATCATCAAAGCGGTGATAGCCAACTACACCATCCACCGTATCTTCATTGACACTGGCAGCTCGGTCAACATCATCTTCAGAAAGGCCTTTGATCAACTACAAATCGATCAAGCCGAGTCACGCCATGACAACCCCCTACGGGCAATGAGGTTTTTCCGGTCGGACAGGTAAGGCTGGCTATCTCCTTAGGGGAAGAACCGCTCCGGAGAACGAGGACAACAAACTTTGTGGTGGTCGACTCCCCTTCATCCTACAACGTGATACTGGGGCGACCGGCGTTAAGCGAATTCAGAGCTGCTGTGTCGACGTTCTATCAGAAGATCCAAAATCGGTGAAGTACGAGGAGATCAGTTAGCCGCTCGGAAATGCTATGTGGAAATGGTCCGAGCCGAATCCAGCGCCGCGCGAAAGGCTCCACGGATCGAGGTACACGCCATAACCGAGAAACCTCCTGCTTTAATTTATGATGAAAAGGAGGAGGTTCAGATCCATCCGAGCCGATCGGAGGCTACAACCTTTATTGCCGCCGACTTGGAGGACGAACAGAAAGAAGAAGTGGTCAAATGCCTCCAGATGAATCATGACGTCTTCGCTTGGTCGACGCATGAGCTGCCCGGTGTCTCCCCTAGCATAGCCTAACATAAGTTTCACGTCCGGCCGGACGTGTTGGAGCAATCCCAATGGTCAGCGGGACCATATGTTTTGGTGTTTGGGCAAAGGGTTTAAGTTAGGTTTACCCTCGTTATTTGATATGTGTACTTGAGTTGTGCAGGAGTGCAGGTGACACATGTGACTCAGGTTGACAGCTTCGGGTCCGATGATGGCTTGGGGTCCGGTGAAGGATGGAGCATCCGAGGGATCGTGGACAAGACAGCAAGGACAAGGGCCGAGGGAAGCGACTTCGAGGCATACGCGAAGGATGGCATTGGAGACAAGCCGCGGGCTTGGATGCATCCGAGGGACGAGAGCCAAAGGAAGTAGGCTTGAAGGCAAGAGGTCAAGGCTGCAAAGAAGAGTCAAGTGAGTCGTGAGGGTCCGAGTGCGAGTGAAATGTACTCGGGATGGGAAACCCTAAGTTTAGGGTTGTACCAGTCGACTGGTACTGGGACCAGTCGACTGGTGGTGAGCACAGAAGCATTCTGTGCCCGAAATGGCTGGGATCAGTCGACTGGTCATGGGACCAGTCGACTGATAGATAGCCGTTGGAGTGTCGTTGGGCTGGCACCAGTCGACTGGTGCATGGACCAGTCGACTGGTAACGGGCAAATCAGCAAGGCTGATTTCCCCAAGCTCTATAAGAAGGAGCTTGGGATGGCCGGCCAACTTGACAAAATTAGACTTGGTTAAGGTCTAATTAGTAGTCTACAAGTGCTCAAGTGTTTGTGGAATCCAAGAGGTCTTGGTGTGTTGTGGTGAGGTTTCTCCACCCACAAGGAGCGACTTGAGATAGCCGGAGTTTCCGGGGGCTAATCCACCGAAGGATCGGGATCGTCCACCTTACGGACAGCCGTGGAGTAGGAGCATCATCTCCGAACCACGTTAAACGAACATGTATTAGTTTGCTAGTTCTTGTCTTTGTCTTTAGCTTTCGTATTCGTAATTAGTATTTGTATTTCCGCTTGCGCACTAACGAATACGTAAGAAGCGAGTTATTGGGGGCGCCGACCATTCAACCCCCTTCTAGCCGGCCACCGATCCTCCAACAATTGGTATCAGAGCGAGGACGCTCTCCGTTGGACTAACCGCCAAGGAAGCATAAAATGGCCGGGTTTATTGTCCCTCCAAAATTTGAAGGAGGAAGCCTTGGGGACATCACCTTTTGGATGGTGAAGATGAAGAGCTTCCTCGACACGGATTGGGACACAATGATGGTCGTCGAAGAACCATTTGAAGCCCCAAGAGACAAGAAAGGAAAGAAGCTCCGAACACGACATTGGACGGAGGAGCAAACCTCACGATCGGAGGCAAACTCAAAGGTAATAGCAATTTTAATTGATTTATTGCCTCCTAATGTGATAAATGGTGTAGGTGAGTATAAGAACGCCCATGATTTGTGGAGCAAAGTGAAGAAATTTCCATGGGAGGAATTTTTGCCTACACAAGAAGAAGAAGAAAAATCCGAAGAAAGTGATGAAGTGGTCCAAGAGGAGAAGAAGGACCAATCGGATGTGAAGCCCAAGGAGTTGAGCTTAGTAGCTCAAGAAGAGGAGGTGGAGCAAACGGAAGTTGAGTCACGCTCAACATCCGAGGAGGAGAAGGAAGATAAAGCATCATCAACATCCTCAAGGGTTGAAGAAGAATCCAAGACGGATGAAGAAGAGGTCTTGGAAGTCAACCTTGCAAGCATCTCCACCGAAGCAAAGTCAAAGGATCACATTGTATGCTTCGGATGCAATGAGAAGGGACACTACAAGAGCAGGTGTCCAATGGGTAAGAAGAAGGTAAATCTTAAACCCAATCAAGTTAATTTTGTATCTAATTTGAGTTGTAGGAAGAAGAAAGAAAAGAAGCACATTAGATGCTTCACTTGTGGTGAAATGGGTCACTACCACACCAAATGCCCAAGGAAGGGAGAGCTAAAGAAATTGGCGCATTTGAAGATATGGGAGAAGAAGAAGAGGAGCTCAAGTCAAGGGGGAGCTTCAAGGGTAAGGGAGGTATACCCTAATTTGAAATGCAATGCAAATTCTTATGTTCCCATGCATGCTAGGAAAAATAATGATTATCATTATGTAGCAATGAAAAATTTTGGATTTAGATATCATGATAAGAATAGGGTTAATGTAGATCATAACCCTAGGAGACCCATACATGATAGACCTAGACACGTTAAATTCTCATTACCTAAGGAGAAGAAGGTAATGGAGAACCAAGGCATTAATCCCAAGAAGGGGAGACATATGCCTAGAAAGGGTAGGTCTAGGAATGTCCAAGGTGGACATGTTGACTCTAGGTTTAGGAACCTAGAAAAGGATAATCAAGCTTTGAAGGCAAAGCTTGATGGTTTAGAGAAATTCCTTAAGAGATTCACTATTGGATCTAAGGGATTAAATATGGTGTTGGGTAGTCAAAGACCCAACAATGATAGATCGGGCTTGGGATACCGATCTAGTCCCTCCAAGGCCAATGAGAGTTCATATGCTAGGGTGGCAAATGATCATGGCAAGGGAGAGTCCTCCAAAGCTAAGAGAAAGTCTTATGCTAGGGTTGCATATGACTATAGCAAGGAGAAGCCAATAAATGGCAAGGGAAAGCCATTTAATGGTAAGAAGAAATTAACCAAGGACAAGGTGTCCAAGGTTAAGAAAGTTACGTTTGTAGGCCAAGTGTCACCGGGGGTGGATCGATGTGGCCTAGCCATTGTGGATGAGTCACCTAGGGAGGTGGCTAAGGTTAAGAGCTCTAGGGGGAGCTCTAAGAGTCAATTTGGGATCCATGGCCAATGGATCTCAGGTGGGTACTACTTGGGAGTCTAGAGGAGCCATGGAGTGTGCCAAATGGTTTGGAGATGGATTTGAGTCTCAAACCTAGGGATTTGGCACACATGGATTGTGTTTCATGCAAGAAATATGACATTTGGGGTCATATAGCATGATAATTGGTTTTGGATGTATAGATGCCATATAAACCAATGCTAGGGATGCATTGTGGGTTGGTATGGGCAAATACATCAAGAGGAAGGCAAAACTAGGACTTTAGGTCAAGGTTCAATTGAACCATTTAGCTAGTTTTGGATTTTGTGTCAATCTTGGGATTAGTGATAGATACATTTTGTAATGTATTTTTCCCAAGTAGACACTGGTACAATAGACCTCTCCACAAAATTTGGGGATTTTTTGAGGTCTAGGGAATTTCTGGTGCATTTCTGAAGTTGGCCTGAAAAGGCTGATTTTTTTCAGAAATAGGGTACCAGTCGACTGGTAACAATGTTTTTCGACCATAGAATGGTTCTGTAAGGTTGTGTCGAAGGGGGCAGTCGACTGGTACTTAGGGCAGTCGACTGATACTAGTCTGAAACTATTTTCAGCATTGGTTTGTGACCATGTCAACTCGCTTAGATGTATGGGATCCAAGGGGGATTAATACATGAGTTTAGGGTCAGTTTGGATGATAAGTTTTCAACAATTGGGATATTGTTGGAGAACTTTTTGGATGTTAGGCAAAGGGGGAGAATTAAGGTTTAAATTGGGAAAACCTTAAGTGTCTTTGCGTAGGGGGAGCCTTGGGATAGGTTCTTAAAAAGCCCGTGGTAAAATCCTAGCTCAATGGGGAGTGTAGGTGTAGGGGGAGCCTTGTGATAGGTCCCAATACTTGTTTCGGCGGTTGCCAAGTGTGTAGCCTTGGCAACGTAAGTCCATTCGACGGTTGACCAAGTGTGTAGCCTTGGCAACGTAAGTCCATTCGACGGTTGCCAAGTGTGTAGCCTTGGCAACGTAAGTCCATTCGGCGGAGTAAGTCCAAGTGTGTAGCCTTGGCATCGTAAGTCCATTCGGCGGAGTAAGTCCAAGTGTGTAGCCTTGGCATCGTAAGTCCAGTGTATTAGCATGTTTATTTGCTATTTGTTTTCCCTAACTTAAACGTATTGCCAAACACCAAAAAGGGGGAGATTGTTGGAGCAATCCCAATGGTCCGCGGGACCATGTGTTTTGATGTTTGGGCAAAGGGTTTAAGTTAGGTTTACCCTCGTTATTTGATATGTGTACTTGAGTTGTGCAGGACTGCAGGTGACACATGTGACTCAGGTTGACAGCTTCGGGTCCGATGAAGGATGGCATTGAGGGACCGTGGGCAATGCATCGAGGAATCGGGACAAGGGAAAGGACAAGGGCCGAGGGAAGCGACTTCGAGGCATACGCGAAGGATGACATTGGAGACAAGCCGCGGGCTTGGATGCATCCGAGGGACGAGAGCCAAAGGAAGTAGGCTTGAAGGCAAGAGGTCAAAGCTGCAAAGAAGAGTCAAGTGAGTCGTGAGGGTCCGAGTGCGAGTGAAATGTACTCGGGATGGGAAACCCTAAGTTTAGGGTTGTACCAGTCGACTGGTCCCAGGACCAGTCGACTGGTGGTGAGCACAGAAGCATTCTGTGCCCGAAATGGCTGGGATCAGTCGACTGGTCATGGGACCAGTCGACTGATAGATAGCCGTTGGAGTGTCGTTGGGCTGGCACCAGTCGACTGGTGCATGGACCAGTCGACTGGTAACGGGCAAATCAGCAAGGCTGATTTCCCCAAGCTCTATAAGAAGGAGCTTGGGATGGCCGGCCAACTTGACAAAATTAGACTTGGTTAAGGTCTAATTAGTAGTCTACAAGTGCTCAAGTGTTTGTGGAATCCAAGAGGTCTTGGTGTGTTGTGGTGAGGTTTCTCCACCCACAAGGAGCGACTTGAGATAGCCGGAGTTTCCGGGGGCTAATCCACCGAAGGATCGGGATTGTCCACCTTACGGACAGCCGTGGAGTAGGAGCATCATCTCCGAACCACGTTAAATGAACGTGTATTAGTTTGCTAGTTCTTTTCTTTGTCTTTAGCTTTCGTATTCGTAATTAGTATTTGTATTTCCGCTTGCGCACTAACGAATACGTAGGAAGCGAGTTATTGGGGGCGCCGTCCATTCAACCCCCCTTCTAGCCGGCCACCGATCCTCCAACAGGACGCTCGGCCAGTAAAACAAAGGAGAAAAGATTTCAGCGCCGAGCAGAATATTATCATTCGAGCGGAGGTAGAAAGGCTCTTAGAGGCCGGCCACATACGGGAGGTTCAATTCCCAAGCTGGTTAGCAAATGTGGTGCTCGTCTCCAAGCCGGGCAACAAATGGAGGGTGTGCATCGACTTCAGAGATCTGAACAAAGCTTGCCCGAAGGATTTCTACCCTCTGCCCCGAATCGACCAACTCATAGACTCTACAGTCGGATGCGAGCTTATATGTATGCTGGACGCCTACCAAGGCTATCATCAAGTGCCGCTCGCCCCGGAGGATCAGGAAAAAGTTAGCTTCGTTACACCGAACGGGACGTATTGCTATACGGTGATGCCGTTCGGGCTGAAGAATGCCGGAGCAACATATCAAAGATTGATGAATAGGGTCTTCCGCGAGCAAATCGGACACAACCTGGAGGTCTATGTAGATGGCATCCTCATCAAATCCTTCCGAGCGGCCACTTTATGCAAAGATATGGAAGAAACCTTCCGTACACTCAGAAAATATGGGGTCAAGCTAAATCCTCATAAGTGTTTGTTCGGCGCCAAAGGAGGACGTTTCTTGGGCTATATTGTGACCGAACGGGGTATTGAAGCTAATCCTAGCAAGGTGAAGGCTCTTCAGGACATGCCACCGCCCAGAAACATGAGGGAAGTACAGAGGCTGACCGGTCGGATTACAGCGCTATCACGCTTCATCTCCAAGACTGCCGACCGGAGCCTTCCGTTCTTCAAAGTCCTCCGCAAAGCTACAAAGTTCCAATGGAATGAAGATTGCGATCGGGCCTTTGAAGAACTGAAGACGTACTTAAATTCCCTACCTGTGCTGGCCAAGCCAGCTGTCGGCGAACCGTTGCACATTTATTTATCCTCAACCGAGAAGGCAGTGGGATCAGCGTTAGTCCGGTCGGGAGGTGAGGAGCAACCTGTATATTTCCTTAGTCATATCTTGAAAGATGTTGAAACCCGCTACACCGGACTCGAGAAGTTGGCCTTTGCTCTGATCCTGGCCGCTCGGAGACTTCGTCCTTATTTCCTGGCGCACACGATTATCGTCAAGACCAATAGCCCGTTGGGACGAGTGCTTTTAAATCCAGAAGCTTCCGGACGGCTCATCAAATGGACAACCGAGCTAAGCGAATTTGATATCCAATATCAACCCCGTTCGGCTATCAAAGCACAAGCCTTAGCCGATTTCGTGAAAGAGGTGCAGGACCCGGAACCTGAAGCTGTGTGGAAAGTGTTCGTGGATGGATCGTCCACTAGACACGGGAGCGGAATTGGCATAGTTTTGCTGTCCCCACAAGGAGAGCGGATGCAGCTCTCCGTCCGGCTAGATTACCGAGCGACCAACAACGAAGCAGAATATGAAGCCCTTATTGCTGGATTGCAGGCCGCTCGGCACGTTGGAGCCGTCCGGGTCATCCTCTATTCAGATTCCCAGTTGGCTGCTCAGCAAATCTCAGGGATTTTCGAGATAAATAGTACAAGGCTCAAGCTCTACGTGGAGGCTATTGAAAAACTTAAGCTCAACTTTAGGGAGGTGATTATTCGTAAGATCCCGCGAATCAAGTGGCGGATGAATTGGCCAAGCTGGCAAGCGCGTTATACCCGGTCGGCTCTCAGAAGCCGATCGAGCAAGTATCTTTAGTAGCACATGTCGATCGGATGGAGGGCATCACATACCCGAGCGACTGGAGGACAACTATTGTGGAGTTTTTGCGCTCGGGAGCTACCCCATCCGACCGGGAAGGAGCTCATTTACTGAAGAGAATGGCTAGTCGGTTCACCCTCATAGGAGATCAACTCTACAAGAAGGCCTTCTCCCGTCTGCTCCTAAAATGCGTCAGCTGGGAAGATGCCGAGTACATACTTCGAGAAGTGCACCAAGGTTCGTGTGGTGGACATCCAGGCGGACGGTCGTTAACCAGGAAGATTTTGCTAGCCGGGTATTTTTGGCCAACACTTCAAAAGGATGCTGCCCGGACCGTTGCAAATTGTCTATCCTGTCAGAAGTATCACAGCATGTCCCACCGACCGGCAGATGAGATGAAAGCATCAACTGTGGCCTGCCCGTTCGACCAATGGGGGATGGACATCATGGGACCCTTCCCCATGGCTACCGGGCAGCGGAAGTTCTTATTGGTGGCGGTCGACTACTTCTCAAAATGGGTAGAAGCTGAGCCACTTGCAAAAATATCCGAGCAGATGGTTAAAAAGTTCATATGGCAAAATATCATCTGCCGCTTTGGCATCCCAAGACGACTCGTCTCCGACAACGGACGTCAATTCACTGGGAAGCTGCTCGGGAAGTGGTGCGAAAGTTATGGCATCGAGCAGCACTTCACATCGGTGGCATACCCCCAGAGTAACGGTCAAGCCGAGGTAACCAACCGAGAGATTCTCAGAATTTTACGGGCTCGGCTCGACCATGAAGGAGGCAGCTGGGTAGACGAGCTGCCGGGCGTCCTATGGGCTCTCCGCACAACACCAAAGGAGGGAACGGGCGTCACTCCATTTCACTTGGTATATGGAGGCGAAGCAGTCATCCCGATTGAAGTTGGGGTGGAGTCCGTTCGAGTACAAAATTATGATGAAGATAACGTCGAACGGAGGAGCATGGAGCTAGACTTGGTCGAAGAGGAAAGAGCTAAAGCGTCCGTCCGGCTGATGGCGTACCGGCAACGTATGAAACAGAACTACAACCGGCACGTGTTCCCCAGAGCCTTTCAAGTAGGCAACTTAGTTTGGAAGAAAGTCAAGCCGGTCGGAGATGTCGGCAAGTTGGAAGCTCCCTGGGCAGGACCCTTTGAAGTGGTCGAGAAGCTCCGTTCGGGCGCTTATTACCTCAAGGATGCGGAAGGTCGGATGCTGGATCGGCCATGGAGTGCAAATCACCTTCAGCCATATAGAGCTGGGTGAGAGGTGCGCTTTTGCTCTATTTTGTGTAAATTCAAAATAGCTGTACTCCTTTTATCGCAGGAAACAAATTATTCCCAAGGCATTCTGTGTTCATAGCCGAACGGTTGGTTATCCGAAGGCCCCGTGCCGCTCGGCCGGAGGTAAATTATCGGAGCCAAGCGCTCGACGACGAAGGCCCCGAGCTGCTCAGCCGGAGGTATATTGTACGAGCCAAAGGCTCAATTCCGAAGACCCTGTGCCGTTCGGCCAGGTAAACGATTGTCCAAATTAGGCTTAAAAGCCCGACGAGCTCCGTCGTTAAAGATCGAGAGCCGCGCCGACCGGCTATAAATATCCGCGCCGACGAGCTCCGTCGTTAAAGATCGAGAGCCGCGCCGACCGGCTATAAATATCCGCGCCGACGAGCTCCGTCGTTAAAGATCGAGAGCCGCGCCGACCGGCTATAAATATCCGCGCCGTCGAGCTCCGACGTTAAAAATCGAGAGACGAGCCGGCGTCTATAAATCCCCGAGCGGAAGACCGACGAGCCCCGTCGTTAAAGATCGAGAGCCGCGCCGACCGGCTATAAATATCCGCTAAATATCCGTGCAGACGAGGAGCCGCGCCGACCGGCTATAAATATCCGCGCCGACGAGCTCCGTCGTTAAAGATCGAGAGCCGCGCCGACCGGCTATAAATATCCGCGCCTTTTTT